>NC_135345.1:72815394-73115394 GCF_023851605.1 Tamandua tetradactyla | reverse complement strand
CTCTCCTAACTGATAACTGCAAATATTGCTCTCTGTGTTCCTCCTTTTTCTAATGCTTTCACTGCTGTCCAGACATTATTCTTATTTTCGGTCTTTTCCCAGATGATGATACTGTCAATACGCTTATAGCCTAGTTCTGACTGACTAGGAAATCATTTTGAGATGCTATTGGAAATTTCATTGAAAAGTATCAAATTCCTTTTTTAAGACTTTCTTCTCCCCTAATTGTCTGTCAATAATATTCCAATAGCAATTATTTTCAAGAAATTTAGGAGAAATTAGAGGGGAAATACATGAGAATCCACTTGAATAAAAATTGATTTAAATTGGCTATAAAAAGCTACAATTGTTTAATTAATTTAATGAGGGTAGTAAACACCGGACTAATTTTCATCTTAACTCTTTAATTTTATTTAAAAATAGTCTCAAAATATAGAAGAAAGAAGAGTAGTATCTTCAAAGGTATTTTCTCTCTGGAAGTTGACTTTGAATTATCCTCACAGGGAATATGATCTCTTCCATTTGTTATTTTTCCATACAGTAGTTCAAAAGAGAAATATATGCCAGTTTTGGAAACCTCACTAAATTTTGACTGCAGCAGCATGACTTTATTTTTGCAGCAACATAGTATTATACTACTTCAGGGGAAATTAAGCACAGTAGATAACCTAAACATAATTTTGCCCCAAATATAGAAAAGTCCTTTTTTAAAAACTACATAAAGCCAGCATTTTTACTTGGGTAAAGAATTATCTAGGGTTGGGTGTAGGAAATAGAGTGTTAAGGCTTAAAATGTACAGAGCTTCTGTTTGGAGTAACGGAAAATTTTTGGTAATGGATGGTGGTGATTGTAGCAAAATAGTGTCAATGTAATTAACAGTATTGAATTATATATTTGACTGTGGTTAAAGGGGAAAATTTTAGGTGGTATGTATGGTACTGGAAAAAAATTTTTTAATCTACGGAACTACACTACACAGTGAACTCTAAACCATGGACTCTAGGTAACAGTGCTATTATAAAAGTGTGCCTTCAACAAAGTAAAAGATACACTAAGGTTTTCTGCTTCCAAGAAAACCCTAAACCATTTATAGAAATTGAATTGCTATAGATACAAAGGCCTCATGAAGAAAATTATGAACTCTCCGTTAATTGTTCCATCACCTTTGGTCTGTGAAGGTAAACAGGATCATTTCCTACGAAATAATTATAGTGCTTAAATTGATCATACCGATGTGAAAAGAGTATTCATTAGGTATAAATCAAAAGATTTGAGGTTAAATTTCTGGTGAATGATGGTGTACATTAAATTATTTGAACTTCAGTTTCTCATTCATAAAATGGGGGTAAATAAATACTAAGATTATGGACTATACGAATTAAATATGAGAATCTAGGTGGCATGTAAGAATATCCAGCATGCATGTTCATGACTCACTTGTATTTCTCCACACAGGTATGTTAACTTTTCCTATTTCCATGCTGTGATATCAGCAGCTCACCTGGATTTGGAACTCAGTAATAACTTTTCAGCAAGAGTGGACTTGATTACAGTGATGGAACATACTAATCTCAGCAGAAATTTGCAAATTATTTACAAATGCAAAGAATTTTAATCTAATATTACTGTTGAGAATAGCAAAAAGCTTTCATTTTACTTTTTTTAAAAATAAAATAATCAATTATCTTATAAAATGATTGCCAGTTCCAGCTTTTTATTACTGTTATCTCAAAGAATAATTCATTATGTTGGGGGGAGAAGAAAGGCTAGAAGGGGGAGATTGTCAATAATTGTATTCATTAATGCTATCAGATTGAATCTATTCATAATTTTGCAATGATATCAATCACATTTTGCCATTCTCAGTTCCTATACTTCTAACAATATTCACAAAAATTTCAACTTAGTGAACCTCATAATGCTTATGTATCATCAAATAGCAAGTGTGTGTGTGCATGCTTGCACTGTGCGTGCATGCACATGTGTATGTATGTGCAAGTTCAAGTTTCTGTCTGGATGCACCAGGATGTTTCATAATCACAACCCGGATTTCCTGGAACTTCCCTTTTTATAAAGATATGATTTGCTTCAGAATAAAACTCACTCTATATACCAGCAAATTTTGATATCCAAATCAAATAATAAAATTTATAGTTATACCTGTTTTATATACCCTATACCCTACAAAAGTGGAGTTTTCTTTTTTATCAGATAGTATTTTTAAAAACACTGAAAATGCTTCTTACTCTTCCTAACATGAAGTTACTGCTTTTTACAGACAATAACACTACTTAATACAAGAAAAAAAAGAGAAAGCTAAATGTTTAGTATTGCTTTATTTGTGATTCTCTTAGCTAAACATTGCTTTTTGCATTCTCTCCAACTTCTCCTGTAGCTGAAAGAAGAAACTGTTGTATTTTCTCCTTATCTTTTCTACCCCTATATAATACATCACATCATGGAAAAATCAGCCATTAAATTTGCCCTTGACAGTAACAGAAAGAAACAGGGCTATGAATTGCAATCAGCATAGGACTGAGAATGGAATTTATTTTAACTAATATTTTTCAGTGTTGTTTCCTAAGAAATTTGTTTAAATTTGGTGTTCAGCAATAAAATGGATTGCATACTCTATTCCACTTAATATATTAAATATTTCCTTCATAAAAATTCTCAGGATTTGAGAAACATGAAATCTCTAATACTAAATTAGAATAACTAGGTCTAATATCAATGGCAAAAGATATTTGCCATAAATATCCACCAAAAAACTAATTTATTTTATCAAAAGCAGTTCAGAGATTTTAAATGAAGTTTTCTCCTTTCTGTTCAATGTTCTCCTCATTATGTAGAATTGCTGCAGTCTTTTCCTATTTTTAAAATTCTCTTACTAACCACAATATCACCATCACTTTTCCTTTCTGTCATCACTACTTAAAGAATATTCTTCATTCTCCTCACTATTCACTCCTCCACCTCTGTCCTCTGCCTCCCTCCACCTGACCTCTACCACATGGGTCTCCTGACCAGGTCTCTGAACCCTCATGCCCCACTCCGGTCTTATTCCATTTGCTTCCTCAGAACCATCCCCCTCCCTGAAAGTTCCCCTTCCTTTTCCACCCATGATACCTCTGATTTTCAGTCTCCCTCCTGGCCTTATTCATGAGCTTCTTTTTCTCTGCCTGCCTCTTTAACTTACCTGGTCTCCAGGCATCTCTTTCCCGTCCTCTTTCTTTCTCAATACACAACCTTGTGAATGATTCCATGAATTCCCAAAGCTTCAATTTTCATCTTGAATGAAATGAATCCCACAGATCTATTCTGAGGTGGTATATCACATTTTCTCCTCACATATCATATTACCCTCCTATAAAGCACCCTAGGGAGCATTCCCTGTGGTTGACCCACAGACATGTCAAACTTGTATATTTGAAAGTGAGCATCTTATTCTTCCCCAGAGCTGGCTTTTCCTCCTTCATTTCCTGCATGAAGGATATTACCATCTGTAGCTGTAAAAGTCAACACCCTGGGGGGCAGCGTCCGTTTCTCCATTTCTCTTGATTCTAACATCTACTTTTATCCTATTGATTCTTTCTCTCAGATATATCATACTGCTATTCCTCTTTCCTACATTGCCAGTATATCATGCACTAGTTGAAGCCACCCTCATCTCTTCTTTGCATCATAAAAGCCTCCTAACTGTTCTCTTGCTTCTAGTGCATTCTTCACACTAAATCCACAGTGGTCCTTCTAAAATGTAGATCTTGTACAGCCCATGACATTTCAAATGGGCACTGATGAAGGGAGGGGATTTACTTTTTACTCCCCTGGTTTCTATGTGAATAATTTTCCTGATTTATCTTTGAGCTCCTGTCTTGTACTATAGTACTCACTTCTCTCAAGATGGTTTATTTCATTGGTGGTTTTGGGAAAATAACTGCTCATTGGTGGCATAGAGGGCCTCCTTTCTCTACCATTTGAGAGTAGTTGTCACCAGAAGCACCATGGATGAACCCCACTCCTGTCCTTTCCTGCCCTTCTTGGGAGACTGTGATTTCAACACTGACTTAGGCCAGTACATCAAATTCTGTGGTTCAGAAGTAGGAAGCCACATTAGCCACATCTGCCACTATACCCACTCAGTAATGGAAGAGGTATTTGTTTTCAGTCTGCTTACCATGTTTTATTTCTCAGTCAATTCAGAATTTTGGGGGGGAAAAGATTTGTTATTTTGGGGGCTCCCTCAAATCCCAATATCTGACACTTTGGTTGGTAAAATTGAGAAGGCCAAGCTTTGATTTGGGGGAGAAAACTAACAGGTTGGGGCTCCTGGCAGCTCCCCGATGGATGCCTCTAAGCTATGGTGGTGTTTTAATAAGTGGGACATTTTTACCTTGGCTGTTTGCAGCTGCTTATATGGCTCCCTATGGCTGTTTTTCACAGCACTGGCTTTTATCTGTTAAATTCTACAGCCAGCTTTAGGTAGCTTTGCCTGCAGACAGGTGTTTTCCCCAGAGGCAGAACTAAACAGGCTTGTCTTTATAAAATATCACGTCTTCTGCAAATTTAGTAAATGTGGGCCTTGATCTGTGGATTACGGCAAAGCCTTGGTAGAAGGTGCTGACAGCCTGCCCCACATTCCAACAATTAGTATATAATTTAAAAATTTATTCTGGTCTAAAGGAGTGGGCAGTGCCGTGTGTAATCTCATGAATTCCTTTATCTATCATAGTCTCATAAGGGTCTCTGTCTAGATTGGAAACTGATCTTAGATTGGAAACTGATTTATTAATTACAAAAGCACTGGCTTCACTCATAGAAGGGTGGTTGATTTTAGCAATAGACAAATAGTAAAGAATGAAGTCCCCTCTTACAAAAAAAAATCAGTCATCTCCTTATTTTTGTAAATCCAAAGGCTAGGAAGATTGCTTAAAAAGCTTTTGCCAGACATGCCATCTCTTTGGTGGTTTGTAAAACATGTTTATGTTTTACTATCCAAACAAGAGAATTGGGAAAATGAAATTTAATGGCAATGAAATTGACCAAATTATAACTATTTGCAACAATGTAGATGACCCTCACAAATATAATTTAAGACAAAACAAACAAGCAAACAAAAACAAAGGAGTACATGTTGGGTTATATAGCTCCAAACCAAGGGATATCTCAGGATATTTTTGCTCTAACAGTTATGGGAAAGCAGAGTAGTGACTAGTAGAGAGCAAAAATGGGCTTCATCCTTCTTTATCTGGTGTGCTGGCTATACAGCTGAGTTCATTTGTAAGCAATCTATTGAACTGTACACTTGAGTTTTGCTCTTTTCTGTGTGCTAAACCACAATAAAATTTTCAAACAAATTCTAAGGGAAAGTACATTAAAAAGCATATTTGAACCTTAATGTACACTATGGAGTATATTTAATAGTACAATTATAATAATGTTTTTTCATTAATTGTAAAAGGTACCACACTAATGTAAGTATTATTAATAGAGGGAGTATAATGGAACTCTGTATTTTCTGCATGATTTTCCTGTAAACCTACAGTTCTCCAATAACAAAATTAAATCAACCTTATTAAACTGTATTCAGAAAAGATAATGAGAGATCAAGTCAAGACATGTCCTAGGTGTTAGCATGCTAGAAGAAAATATATTCTTGGTCAGGTAAAAGTGAGCAAAATTTCTTTAAACTGAGGATACATATGGCGAGTTCAGAATATTGATTTTATGTCACTATGGGAGAATTTAAAAGAAAATCTTTAGAAGAATTCATTAAAGAAACAAGTGTCTGGCCAAAGAAATAAGGAAAATGCAAAAGGAATGAAAGTCCTCAATTCCAAGTTGCCAATAGGTGAGAAAGAAAGAAAGAAATCAACTTAAGAAGCATGTCAAATTATTAAAGGTCAACTGAGCCCTCGTGCAATAAATGGAGGAACAACAGGAGGAAACAAATAAAAAAAACAATATTTAAGGAAAAAAAGAATGCAGAAAACATATACCGTAAAGAAATGTGACTCAAGACCTGGAATATAAAACGTGCAAGAAATAATGTTGGAAAGAAGAACACGGCAGAGTTATTAACCCTCCATAGGCTTTTTAGGGTCCAGGCTTCAGAAATCTCAGCATAGCCATAGTTCAAGATGCTGTTGAGGTTTGGAAAGATTCAAGGTGGGAAAAATGTGGGGATGCGGAGGATAACTTTTCAAGGAAGTAGGTTTTGCACATCTAAGTAATCTAAGTAAGCTAATTGCAGCCAGAAGAGGCAGAAGTGCCATTATGTCAGAGGACACAAAATGTCTGTTCCCCGCAGACAGTGGAGGCTTTGTCACCAGTCTTGCAGTATTTTGGATCTGAGTGGGGAAAATGGAAAGAAAATGAGAAAGAAATGCTTCTCAAATAAGATCTGGTAACTTGGGATGTCACCACTGAAATGTCTCAAGATCAACAAAGCAGGAATATCTCAAAGCTATTCTTACAGTATGCAGATGGTTTTTTCCTCTAAATATTTATAAATTTAAATTTATAATACAAAATTCGTTGCTTGATGAGAGAATTCTTCACGTTGAATAGAAGTTCATTAGGCGGGAACTCTGGACATCTGGCAAGGATGAACAGAGATTTTTCTCACTTATTCCCATGTTCCTCTCCCCAGTACATACTTAAAATCATGAACTGTAAATGTAATATAGTTGTCATAGAGCCAGGTATAGAAGAGGAAAGGATGGTGTTGTGGGAAAGAATATGAATAATCAGAGTGGAACCACTAAGCCATAACATATTATTTAAACCAGAAATAATAGAAAATGAACAGGCAGCAGCTCGGGATTTGATTTTACATCACCATTCATCTACCATACAGAAGTGAATATCTGCATTTTACAAACCAAATATACCAAAATTTGTGATTGTGATAAACCAATAATCTGTGTTCACAGTGATGATACACAGCAGTTATTATAAAGGTAAAGGCCTTTGCCTTTAAATATTTTAAAACAAGATTGATACCCATATGAATATGTAAAATGTGGTTGATCATTTTAAAAGCCTTTTGAAAATCTATAAATGAGTAAAATTAATAAAATCTCTTTTTTTAAACCAGTATGAAAATAAATAAAACTTATTATAGTCTTTTTAGTTATTAAGAGATTAGGAACCATCATTTTCTCATTTAAACACTAATTTGCAGACAAATATGCCATTTATATACACATAGAAATGTGTATTCATATTCATTTCAGGAGTGAATATCCTAGAAAATCACTTTGATACCACATCCAAAGATTGTTTATGTATGCTAAAATAAAACAAAAATCTAATTTAAGTATTACTGATGTATTTATCTATATCTATTAGTAGCATATTGTTCACATAATCTTTTAAATGGCTTGTTAATAATTCAACATTATGTAATCTTATAGCCTGTCCTTAAGAACAGATGAATGAGAAACTTGCTAGTTTTTCAAGTCAGGCTATTGAAATTTTGGATAATTCTTATAATGAGAGAATTTCTTAAGTAGAAATTTGCTTCTAGCAAACATTCACTCATCTGTCCAATGATAGGACCCCGTCATCAATAGTAACAGAGGATAAATCTGTCTCTTGCATCCTAAACAATATGTCTTTTATTTAGAAACAAATAATATAAACTTGCACCTTGCAGGTATTGTTCAGTGTGTCATTATATCTTTTAAATTGCAAGCGTAACTGGACATAATACTTGATATACAATCTGATCCATGCAGAGTGCAATATCACTATACTGTCTTCCTCTGGACACCATACAGATTATCAAATATTAACTTTTTAAAAACTCTCAGTTATACTTTTAATTCATTTTGAATCTGCATACATCACAAATTGTTTATCTCGTTTGCATGAATCCCTGTGCAGATAGCTTTACCCAGTACTGAAATCATGTTCTCTATTAGGGGTACAACCAATGTAAGGTGAATGCCTCAGATACAAGGTTAAAGGACTGCCAAGGCATTTATTAATCAATAAAAATGTTTTATGCAATATTTAATAAAGTAAAAGTTAATGCAAAAAATTCATGTTGAAAAATATCAATATTTAAGTAAAGATAAGCCATATTAGAGACTGAGGTAAAAGGCAAAAACAGTAATACTGATCCTGGGTGTTATAGATTGGATCATGCCCTCACAACAATGTGTTCAAGTCCTAACCCCTTGTCCTATGAATGTGAACCCATACGTAAATAAGATCTTTGAAAATGTTATTAGTTAAGGTGAAGCCACATCAAATTAGGATGGACCTTAATTTGATATGGCTGAAGCACTTACAAGCAGGCAAGTAGAAGAGGGAAGACAGACGGCCATGTGACACAGGCAGAGATTGTGTTATGGATTCCTGGTAAGTAACCTCCAGAATGCTGCAGACATCAGAGAAAACATGATCCTGCCAATACCTTAATTTTGGACTTGTAGCCTTCAGAACTGTAAGTTAAATTCCTGTTGTTTAAACCACCAGTTTGTGTATATTATAACATCCCTGACAAACTGAGGCACTGAATTAAACCTTTTTGTCTCCACCCACTCTCAGATGACCTAGGCAAAATATTACCAACAAGTCTGAGTTCAACTGATTTGAACTCCATCACATTTCTTCCTCTTCACCACAAACCTCATAGAGTTTTCACTTTTCCTTATTGCCTGTCTCTGAAGTGTTTTCTGTAGGAATTTGATATATTTGGGCTCAATCTCTTTTCCAGTACAGTTCTTTCCCTGATTTATATGTTTTGGCTATTGGCACAACCACACTCCCACATTCTCAAGCTTGAATTGGTTATTTAACTTCACTTTCTCTGTCAACAACTTTATTTATTCAATTGTCAATTCTAATTCCAATTTCTGACTCTAACCCAGTGCATCATTTCTATTCCTTCAGCTGTCCCTTCCTTATTTATTAACAAAAGCATTAACAGTTGTTTTTGTTTGTTAAATCTTCCGGAACGCAATATACCAGAAATGGAACGGCCTTTAAAACATGAATATATTAAATTGCAAGTTTGCAGGTCTAAAGCCATGGAAATGTCCAAAGTAAGGTATCCAGATAAAGATACCTTAACTCCAAAGAAAGGCCAATGGCTTCAGAACAACTCTGTCAGCTAGGAAGGCATGTGGCTGGTGTCTGCTGGAGTCTTTGGTTTTCCAGAGTTCCTCAGGGTGGTTTCCTTCTGCATCTCCAAATATCTGGGTCTCCTGTTGGCTCTGTTAGCACTGAAGCTTTTTCCAAAATGGTTCCTTCTTAAACGGCTCCAGTAAGCAACCCTAACTTGAATGCATGGAGACATATCTCCATGGAAACCACTTAATCCAAAGGTCCATCCACAATTGGGTGGTTCACATCTCCATGGAAACAACTTAATCAAAAATATCCCCCCCAACAATATTGAATGGGGATTAAAGAACATGGCTTTTTGGGGGTACACAACAGTTTTAAACCTGAACAAATGTATTGCAACTACCTTTATTAACACATTCTTCAATCTGTTGCTAGATAAATCTCATTATAGTAATTCCTGTACCATGTCATGCCTTTGTTGTTGCAGCTCTCAATCTCTTAAAGTAGTTTTCTTTTTCTGTATGTGTATGGAATTCTATCCAATTCCCAAGGACCAGCCACTTCTTCCATTAAATCTTCAGTGATAACTAAGAATAGAAATAATCTCCCTGCATCCATAGACTATGAATGTTATGCAACACTCACGTATGATTTAAATACCCAGTTATGAGCTTATTTATGATGTTTCTTATCCTTTATAAATTATAAGCTCCCAGAAAAAAACGATCTGTGTATTTACTTTCAACAGACAGCAGAGTGCTGAAATTTTATAATTAATGAGCATTTTGAACAAGTAAATGATCATTTTGAATCTCTTTAATCAGTAATTTCTCTCCACATTATAGATTATGTACCACTAGCCATTTAAGTGCTATTGGCAATGAGGAGAAAACAGAAAGAGGCTCATGTAATTTCAGAATAAAATGTCACCTTAGGGATTTCAACATATATTTATTCGTGTACAGGTTAGAAGGCTAAAATGTTTTAAAATGTTCAGCATGCTCTAGGCCTTAGAGAATCACTAAATAATAAAACAGATATTTTTTCAAGCTTAGGATGATGATGATGATCTCAAGCATCTGTCTGAGGAGACCAGAGAATTTCATACAATTAAACTCAATAATACTCTGCTGAAATTGTTATTTTGAAAGGGTGGTACCACATAACACCTATTCTGTTATCTATACAAATTTAAACATTATTATATTTCATAGTAAAAGGTGGTCTTACACTGCAACTGGAAAAATAGCTTTTCTAATTTCCCAGATCATCTAGGAAGAAAATGACTCCTAAAAAGATAGATATCTAGAAAATAACTTACGGTTTCCAAATTACAGTTTTAATTTTCACTTATTTGACAAGGGTTTGTTGAGTAGTTATTAGTTATTCTGCTAGACACCTTTCCAGGCATGGAAAATATTTAAAAAGAGGAAAAGCAATGTGTTTTAGTTTGTTAAAGATGATGAGATACCATAAACCAGAAATGGATTGGCTTTAACAATGGGGATTTATTAACTTACAAATTTACAATTCTTAGGCCATGAAAACATCCAAATTAAGGTATCAACAAGACAATGCTTTCTCCCCTAAGACCCACTCCCAGCTCCCCTGTCATATGGCCAGATACATGGTGACATCTGCTGATCTCTCCCTTCTCTCCTGGGTTTTGTTGCTTCTGGCTTCTGGCTTCTGGATTCAGTGGCTCCTTCTCCATTTTCTGTGCTTCCTCTCTTTTAGTTCACGAATCTCTTATCTTCTCTGGGGGCTTTTTTATATGTCTTCTCTTTGCTTTTTATCCTCCTACAAAGAACTCCAGTAAAAGTATTAAAAATTCCCCTCGGGCACTTAACTGAAATAACCTAATCAAAAGGCCCCACCTACTATAGGTCTACATCCACAGAAAGGGATTAAAAGAATATGATCTTTTCTGGGGTACACACAGTTCCAAACTATCACAACATGAATCCTGTTTTCAAAGGGCTTACTCTTTGGAGTGAAGAAAAGGCTTAAGGAATGACGTAATATCCTGCAAAATAGAATACTATCCAGTACTAAATCACTTAGTTCATAACATAAATGTTCTAAGAATACAAGCAAAGGGAAAACTTAGTGAGAGCTGTAGTAGTTAGGGCTTCACAACAGGGGCTAGATTTGAACTGAAACAAAGATTATTATTGAAAGGATGTATGTCCCCAGAAAAGCCATGTTTCAATCAAAATCCCATTTTGTAAAGGCAGAATAATCCCTATTCAATACTGTATATTTGAATCTGTAATCAGATCATCTCCCTGGAGATGTGATTTAATCAAGAGTGGTTGTTAAACTTGATTAGGTGATGACATGTCTCCACCCATTTGGGTGGGTCTTGGTAAGTTTCTGGAGTCCTATAAAAGAGGAAACATTTTGGAGAATGAAGGAAATTTAGGAAAAGCAGACAATGCTGCAGCACCACGAAGCAGAGTCCATCAGCCAGCGCTTTGGAGATGAAGGAAAATGTCTCTCAGGGAGATTCATGAAACAGGAAGCCAGGAGAGGAAGTTAGTAGATGATGCTGTGCCCACCATGTGCCCTTCCAGCCGAGGGAGAAACCATGACTATATTCACCATGTGCCTTCTCACTTGAGAGAGAAACCCTGAACTTCATCGGCCTTCTTGAACCAAGGTAGCTTTCCCTGGATGGATACTTTGATTGGACATTTCTATAGACTTGTTTTAATTGGGACATCTTCTAATTGTAAACTAGCAACTCATTAAATTCCTCTTTTTAAAAGTCATTCCATTTCTGGTATATTACTTTCCAGCAGCTAGCAAACTAAAGCAGGATAATTATAGGAAAGATATGGAAAGTAAGCCAAAAAAATAAAAGTTCACTTTAGAAAGGAAATACTAATGGAAAAAAAATTGGGAATTCAAATTCAACTTGGATCAATTCAAGTTTTAGATTAAATAATAGAAATAAATTTGACAGATATTTAGAATTTGCAACATACGTTTTTCATTTATTTAGTGAGCATTATGAAAAATATAGTAACAAATATCCGGCAAATATTTAGGTCTATGTCCTTTAGAAATTTATTTCACTCCTTAAATCTGGCTGTATTTGTTAAGAATTCATTCAACAGTAAAGGGAAATCTTTAATCCATGGGCCCAACCAGTTATATGTTGCTTATTTCAATCGATAAATATTTAAAGGTTTACTGTTTCTGAGGAAGTCAGGGAAAGATCTAGTGGTAATTTCAGTCATTCCTATGCCTGCCTCCTTTTCTACTTGGTGCAGATGTTTCTGTACATTTCCATTCAGCAGCCTACGGGAGATGTAATGTCTAAACCCGGAAACTGGGAACAAGCAGCCCTCACGGCTTATCAGGGTGAGAACTCTCAGTGACAGGACACCTTTCCCCTGGGGTGCTTAAATATCCAACATGCAAATAACACAAGAGCTCTACTCTCCCATATGCAAATGGGCATGAGACGCTGCCTCCCATTGACCCTGGCCAGAGCAGGTGGCCTCCTAGAGAGACTGGTGGCCACAATGAGATTTCTTCCCCCTGCTCTTTAGGACACTTTGTTCTGTGTAGATGAAAAAAGCAGTCATTTACTGAAAGTTTCTGTTGTGCCTGAAACTGTCATCAAGATGGACCATATAGCAACTTGCTCTACAACTATACTGGGTATCAAGCATTGTGCTGGTTTGAAGCTGTTATGCACCCCAGAAAGGTCATATCCTTTAATCTTAATTCAATGTTGCTGGGTGGGATCTTTTTATTGTTTCCCAAACGTGGGTGATAACTTTTGATTAGATGGTTCCCATGGAGATGTGTCTCCATCCATTCAAGGCGGGTTTACTTACTGGCACCCTTTAAGAGGGAAGCATTTTGGAAAAGGCTTTAGAGCCAATGGAGCCCACAGAGCCAAAGAGTCCACACAGCCAGCCACCTTTGGAGATGCAGAAGGAAAACGACTCCAGGGAAGCCTTATCAAATGAGAAGAGAAAGCTAGTAGATGTTCTACTAGCAGATCAATATCTGCCATGCTGTTCTTTGTAATGTCATGGTCTCCAAAGCGTTTTCTCAAGCAATAATGGATCAATTATAATGAAAGGTATAGGGCCTGACCATTTTTACCCACCATGAGACTCCTCTAACAGGCCATCTTCACTCTGGCGCTTCCCATTTGACTGCCCAAGGCTCTTTCATAATTATATGATGATCTTAAACTCTGCCAATATGTCTTCTTTGCTCATCTTTTTTCCAGGTGTAAGAAATGAAGATTTTCCCTGCATAATCCTGCCCTCTCTGCCTTTTATCTTTCATAGGCATCTCCTCTATCCCAATAAATCTGTTTAATTTACAAATTAATCTTGGTAAATTGAAGCTTTGGTACTGTACCACTCATTACCGAGCTGGAAAGGAGGGCCCCAAGATGAATGGTAAAAGGGCATGAATTATCTGACATAGGGTGGGGGTCTGGGAAAATGTCCTGTTAGCTGGGAATATGTTCTCACTCTTGTAGTGATTCATTCATTTGTAGGGTAGGGGAGCAACAATGCATAACAGCTACAGAAGAATTAGCTCATTGTTACTAAAGTTCACTGATAAGAAGTAACTGAGGATAAGTCACAAGCAGTTAAAAACCAAACAGTTAAAAAAACAGGTGTGAGAGCCACGTCAGGTTCCACAGTCAGGAGTTACCTTAGCTTCTTCTCCTGCATGCATCTGATACATAAGGTTAAAACCTAGCATAATGCATTTGGGCATATACTGGGCATGGTAAGGCTGAAAAGATATTATACTTTGGAGTAACTGCTAGATTTGGACAGCAGGACAACCAAAAGTCAGGGGAGTACATAGAAATGGCTATGCAGGATTCCTGATTAAGAAAGTCAGAATATGATGCTGGATAAGCAAGAGTTCATTGACTTGTGGGAAATCTCTTGGGAGTCAGGATGTAACATCCTGTCAAGAATCCCAAGGGATGGAGCGAACCTTCTGTAGACTGGCTTTTACAAATGTATAAAAATGATGGCACATGCTAAAGGAGGCTGCAGGGACTTAGTTGCTGCACCCAACAGTGGAGGAATAAATCAAATGACTTATAAAAGTGGTCCCATTTAGAAAAATGTTGTATGTGAAGCAAGAACACCACCAGATGAGATGTATACTTTCCACAGGAAACTCAGAGTGCACACCATTCACCAAAGCCTGTAGGAATATGCTGGTAAGAGAGGTACAAGCAGACCAAGGCTAATTCATTGCAACAAGGTTGATGGGAACCTGAAGAAATAAAGGCCAAATGGCAGCATATTAACCACCAGACATAGTGTGTCAAAATTACTAAAACACAAACAAGGTTGCTTGCCTTTCAGGAAATTGTGGTGATGCCTAATAGAAACCAGGGACCCCAGGAGAAAAACAGATAAGCAGTCAATGAAAGTTCTGCTTAATATATTCATGCAAAAGAAAATGAGCAGTAGGTGGATCCTCTGTTACTTATAAAAAAAAAAAAATAACAAAGTAGATGCAATTCCTTGCTCAAGTCCCAGAATTAAGCCAATTTTTCAACTCAGAATCTATTGACTAAAGAGGTTTCCACATTCCCAGGAGGATTGACCCAGCAACATTACAGCAAGTTTTGGTTCTCAAGATTGCCCCAGGCTTTCCCCACATGTACTTATAACTATTTACCTAGATGACTATATTCTTGGGTAAAATTTCGACCAATAGACAAAGGGTCTAATGTGAGCTGATATTAATATTCAGAGGCACCAAGCATTAACATGCATGCACTGTTAGAATGGGGACACAGAGTAGGCATGTAATAAATGTAGTCTTGACTAAAATCAAGCTTACAATTGGTCCACTGGGTCCTTGGACCATGAACATGCATATTTGTCAGATGAAGTAACATTCATGACCCGTGGGATAAAAGTTATCATCATGGGGAGGTCCAAGTGAAAGCCACTTAAAATTCCCCTTCCCCACTCAATATAGAAATAAAAAAAACAATGTTAAATGTAAAGGGAGATGACACAGTTTAAATACCTAAAATATATAGGCATGATCCTTGCTATATCTCTATTTAAATCAATAGTTTGGTCCCTGCAGAAAACAATCAGGATGCTGGAAAATCACTATAGACTATCACAAGTTTAACCAAATAGTATCTATAAATCATAGCTTCTGTGCTGTACACAGCAAAATTGCAGAAGCAGAATAATAAATTTCAAGTACATGGTATACAGCCATTGATTCGGAAAGTACATTTTCTTCTATTCCAATTCAAAAAAAAAAAATCAGAAACACCAGATACTCAGGTAAAGTAAACAACAATATCCATTTCCAGTTTTACCCCAGGGTCAGGTTAATTCTTTCTCTCTCTGCATAATATATTCCAAAGAGAAATGGATTATCTATACATACAGTAGAACATCACCTAGACCTCTTATGTCAGTAACATCATGCTAATCAGTCAGGAAGAGCAAGATGCGGCAAGCACACTAGAACCCTTGGTAAGGCACAGGTGCTTCAGAGAGGGGAAGTTTTAAACAATGAAGAGCACAGTGGTCAGGGCCATGATGGGACATTACCTCAAAAGTTTTAGGCAACTTACTGCATCATGTATGCTTCCTTAAAGAATGTGGCACAATAGCAGTAAACCTGTTTAGATTACGGTGGCAATGCATTACACACCTAGGATTATTGCTCTGACCCAAATACAGTGTGGCTAAAGGCTGCCATCAGAGTGGAAACTGGTGTAGAAAAGGGCCTTATGTTAAGCCAAATTGTGCTGTAGGCACTCTTGCCACTTGGACTATATAGAAGCAGGTTCTTCATTTTAAATGTATCAGTGGTCTTAAGAGATGCCCTGTCACCTTCTGTCAAGAGAACAAGTGGCGAAAGGACAGTGTGCAAGAAATGTGAAGAGAAACTCGGTACTGTCATCACTCCAGATACTTGGAAAGATGGTACAAGGAATACCACAGAAAGTGTTGGAAGAAAGGTGAATTAAAACAAAGCTTTGACATAAAAAAAGGCAAGATTTGATCCATATGGAAAGAATAAACTCTCCACTTGAGAATTTGTAAAAGTTCTGTGCACCAGTCAGGTTCTCATTATTGTCAGGATTGTACCTATAAAAAGGGCTTCTGTGTAATGTGTGGAAAAAAGGTTTGGGATACCAAAAACTACAAGCAAACATCTGTCTAGTTGTAATAAAGTTTCTGGCTTTCTATGTGATTTTACTTTCTGCTTTCATTTTTTAAGGCATGACAGACATGTTTAAGTTTAAAATAGCACGTTGTAAGACAGGTATTTAAGTGTAAACCAGGGAAGTTTATTGGTATTCATTACTTTGGTCTCAAGAAGTTCTGAACAGCAAAAATATAGCTAGTCTTCTGCTTTAAGTTGTTATTTTCCTTACAAACATTTTATCATATTGGAGTGACAAATTTAATGAAAGAAATTCCAATTCTATATGCACTTTTTATTTAACATTATTCATATAATTCTTATTGTCCCCTCCCTCCGCTTTATTTTTGGATATCACAAAGCTGAGAAGATTATTGATGTTTTGGCTCTGAACTCGGCATCTATTTATAATCCTTACCTCATTCCCTTACTCGCTGCATAGTTCTTAGAATCAGCAGATCCTTAGTTAATTGCAGTTTCACAGAGTTTCTAAATGTTTGAGACCATTATTGCTGAATGGCTACTTAGTAATTAGCCCATACACAAAGCAAGGACAAGTTGGATTTATGATTTTTAAAAATTCATTCTTGAAGCCAGAGTGCCAGTTCCTTTCACATTAGAATAATAACACAAAATAACCCCCCATGGGTCCAGATGCATGCACTGTATTTCAGAACAATGCATATACACACAGTACCTTGAGTTCAGACTGTCATGAAAGACAGAAGAACAATGTTTGGCCATGATGACATGTCATGAAAATGAATAAGAGTCCTTGGGAAAGCTCTTAGAAGCAGAAACCAAGCTTTATGACATTCCCTACCCTCACTCCCCCCAAAAAAATATATAGAAATAACAAACAATTTGACTCTTTTATATCTTTGACTGCTGAAAGACTATTTTGAGGCTTGAAAGAACAGCTTTTTTTTTAATGTTACCTTGAGAGATTCAGGACTTCTGCTTTTGAGACCTGCAGTCTACTATGGGAAAGCAAAAAAAAGTATTCTTTTTGCCAACTGCAGTATGCATAAATATATATCACTGTAAAATATGCAGGGTAGGTAATGTATTATATATATCATATTCTTCTCAGTTTTTTTATTGTGAAATATATAAACAAAAAAGCAATAAATTTCGAAGTACATTGTAACAAGTAGTTAAAAGACAGATTTCAGAATTTGGTATGGGTTATAGTTCTACAATTTTAGGTTTTTCCTTCTAGCTGCTCCAAGACACTGGAGACTAAAAGAAATATCAACATTATGTTCCAGCAGTCATACGCATTTGTTAAAGCCTATCTTCTCTATTATCACTCCTCTGTTTTCTTTAATCTTTCTCCTAATCTTTAAGAGAATTTGTAGTATGACCGTTCTAACATTTCATATTGGAAAGAGCTGTCAATAGAATGTGATGGGGAATGGAACGTTTCCATTCCAAGCTGGCCTCTCTGGGTTTCAGGACTTATCTGGCTTAGAAATCCATCTGGAGGTTGTAGGTATCTGGAAAGTAAGCATAGTGCTTGGAACTTTTGTAGAATCTCAGGCAGAGCACTAAGTGTTTTTAGGGTTAGCAGGAGTGGTTTTGGTTGGGGTTTGGCAAACCATAGTAAATAGCAATATCTATCTGAAGCTTGCTTATAGATATTGCACTTTCATTTGCTTTAAAATTATTATGAAATGTATTTGAAATTTTACCCATTTAAATTATCTATGGTTTTTTGTTTCTTTGTTTGCTTGTTTTTTAGTATATGTGCTGCCAAAGTGAGCACTCTATGGGTTTTTTAAATATTTTTTTCTTAGGATTTCCCCCAAAGTATAAGGATAATGCAAAAATACAATAAATGACAGTAGCTCTGTAGAAAAGAATTATCCTGTTATGCTTTAATCAGTTTGAGATTAAAAATGAAAAGCATAACACAAGGGACCTATAATAGGGTCTGGTTAGAGAACATTCCAGATTCATTAAAAATTGGGTTGGTTGACTTTAGGAAAAGCATGTATCATGGGTTTCAACTGAAATCTGGGCTTCTATAAACTGACATTTCATATCTCATGCTGTGAGTAGTCTGCTTCCATGAATGGGATCCAGTGACCAGACTCTGGTTCTCTTATGAAAATTTTTGTTAGTATTACTTCTTAGAACTGAATATTAGTATTGTAGATATTCATATTGTCAAAATAATGATATCAGTGCCATAAACTGAGTAGAAGAAGTGGTAATTAGATGAAAAGGAAAATCCCTAAAAAAGAAAGCATGAAAATAAAATATTTTTTAAAGGAAGGCATAAAAACATAATAAAATAAGATGACAAAATTAAGGCTAAACATAGCTTTTATCAAAATAAATGTCAAAGTGATAAAATAACCTATTAAGAGAATCTCAAATTATATTTTAAAACACAAAATTAGAAACATATGACAAGAGAACACTTTTTAAATAAATTTTGTAAGTAAAATTTTGTATGTTTATTGGAATATGTAGCCATCAAAATGATATAAGAATTACATTTGTGTTCAAAAGTTTGTATATGCATGCAGAAATCATCTAAAAACTGTTTTTCTCTGTGGAATGGGATTGAGAAAAGGTTATAACCTTACACCAACCACCTAATGCCTTGTGCTCTTAGTTCCCTTACCTGGAAGTGTTGGTGAAGAGTATTAATAATATTTTTAGTATCCTAGAAATATTTTCTACATTTACATAAGCATATATGTTTATATTTGCTTTAGGAATTTTAAGTGGAATAAAATATATACATTGTTCTGTGTTCAATAAAAAGAGATTCCGTGTCAAGTTTCTGCCATGCCCCAGTAGGAAAATCACAAAGCAGGCTTCCGGGGTTCTGCAGCAAGATCATCCAAACTGCAGCAGTGAATTATATGCCTTTTGAAAAACAAGTATGTTATGCTTGCTACTGTATGCTACTGAACCTGTCTGAGGAAGATCACCCAAGCATCCTGTAAACATGTGATCAGTACTTTCATTTGAGTTAGTAATTAAGATCTATCAAGTCATAAATGTCGGTGGTCCAAGTAGAAGTACATTGAAAGAAGTAAATAATGCATCCAAGACTGAATTTCAGCAGGATCAAAGGAGTAAGCTGAATGAGAGAATAGCCCAGATCCCAGTTCACCTCCTAGAATTGCATCAGCTTGCCTCTCTTAACTCCTTTGTGGCGATATGGGCGGCAGAGCAGTTCTGTGTGTCCATTCAGAGAAGGAGGAAAAAGTCTGAGCTTCGTATTCAGATGGTTCAGGTCAGTGTATGGGTGCAAGCCAGAATGTATGGCAGCTGAATTATAGCCACACTCAGGGGTTATCCTGAGAGACAATGATAAGGGATACATTCCAAATGAGAAGAGCTTTAAGTGTTGTCTTTGGCATCTGCTTTGTGTGGAATAGTAATATTCTAAGGTGAAAAACATATAGACTTCTGAACAGGAACCAGAGGCTTGGCCAGGTGGTCAGTAAATTGGAATTAAAAACTGGATGATTGGAGACAAAGAATTCTGGGATAAAGGCATTTGGGTAGATTCATAGTAGTATGTACAAGTGTCAAGGGTTTGATACACATGTTGCTGTACTTCAGGAAACATCTTCTAAGGAAAAAGTACTGAATAATCAAGTCAAAATGTCTTGGCCAATTGATGCTAGCCAGCCTTTTCCATTAGCTGACCCATAACTGGCATGATAGGCACATGAGTAGAATGGCCTTGGAGGTAAAAACATAGGCTTTAAAATTTATATTGGCCAAAAATATGGACTCCTGTTTAATAAAGCCTATTTAGCTACCGACACCTCAGAACTTCCAATTTGTCAGCAACAGACACCAATGATAAATCACTGATGTGGTGCTATTCCACAAACGGTCCTCAGAAACATATTTACTATTCAGCCTCATCCATCCAGGAAAGACAAGTAGTTGTTCTTCATGGAAATAGACACCAGTTCCAGAAGTGGGCTTGCCTTTTCTGCCTGCAGAACCTCATTCAATGCCATTATCAGGTGATTTAAAGTGCCTGATCCATAGAAATGAGATCTCACACAAGACAACATTCAACTAGGGGACACATTTCACAATGAAGGGTGTGAAAAAGTTACCCCTTGTTCATGAGATCCACTGGTTTTATCACATACCACACCATACATAAGCAGCAGCCCAATAGAGGACTGAAGTAGGCTTGGGCTACTGTAGATTCAGCTGAAGCTCCGGCCCAGAGGCAGTAGTAAGGATGATATACTATCCTCCAAATGCAGTATATACACTGAATCAGAGACGTGTGTGGCTCTGTCTTCTGAACAGAGAGCTTATACGGGCCCAGGAAGTAATAAGTGGAGGGATAAGTAGCTCCGATTACCATCAGTCCCAGTGACTTACTAGGAGAATCTGTGTTTCTTTCTGAAAAACTATGGATTCTGTAGGATTAGAGATACTGGTCCCCAAAGAGAGCACAATTCTTGCCAAGGGAAAAAGTATGGATCTTTTGAACTTTAACTTCTGGCTACCACCTGGACATTTCAGAATACCTCTTATCCAGAAACCAGCATGGGAGAATCTTTGCAGGGATAATTTACCCTGATCATTAAGGGAAGATAGAGCAACTTTTACATTATTGAGCAGAATATATAAAATTCAAGTGATCCACTTTAGTATCTCTTGGTATTTTCCTAGCTCAATTATAACTGCAAATGGACGCATGTCTGAAAAGTGTATGGTTTTCAAGGGATCACATTCTTCAGGAATGAAGATATGGGGTAAGCTACTGGGACCTGCTGAGATAAGAGAGAGTTTAGAGTGGCTAGTGGTGGAGGGAGACAATGAGGACTGGATTCAGTCCCGAAACCAACTTCAATGGCAAGGTCTGGAGTTATTCCCACTAAGCCCTCTCTTCTGTGTTTCCCCTCAGGAATTATTTCTGTTTGCTAACGCTGCCAGAAGGCAATCAACCAGAAATGGATTGATTTAGGAAAAGGAGGTTTATTAGCTACAAATATATACTTCTAAGGCATTGAAAATGTCCAATTTATGGCTTCCACAGCAGACACCTCCCCTCAGGAAAGGTCAATTGCACTTATGGTTTCTTCAACACATGAGGAGGCACATGGCAATGTCCACTGGCTTCTCTCTTGGGCTGATCCCTAAATGGTTCTCTCAGCTTCTGTGGGTCCGTCTGACCCCTCCTAGGACTTTTGCCCTCCTCAAGCGTCCTTCACTTGATTTAATCTCTCTGCTATCTGTGTCAATCCTGTATTCTCTCTCATAAAGGGCTCCAGGAAAAGGATTAAGACCCAGCTTGAATAGGGCAGGGTCACATCTCCATGAGGACAGCCTAATGGAAAGGTCCCACCCACAATAGGTCTGCCCCCACAATATTGGATTAGAAGAACATGGTTTTTCTGGGGTACATAACAACTTCAAACCAGCACAGGAAGAAAGATCCATGTGAATGGCAGTGGAACTTCTCCATGAGTATATATGGAAAGGCAGATGTGTTTTTACAGTACAAGGGACAGCCTGTAGCAGTCATGGAAGTATGCTACTTGTATCTCTTTTCAAGTTAGAACCTGCTGTGAGCAGTGTAGTTAGCCTCCAGTGGCAGTACGTTCCAGATGTCCTGTGCTGCAGATCAAAAATTGTCCTTCACCAGAAATTCCTCCATGGTTGGAAACAAAAGTCCAGTGATATTTTAATACTGTATTTAATAGTTTACTCTCATATCACATTATATCTAAACATATTCTAATTGTAGTACAGAACTGCAGTTCACAAATGTTAATTCTGACTTTGATTCAGAGGATTATGCAAAGAAACTTCAAAAACATTTCTTACCCATGGCTAATAATTAAATGCACTTTAAGATAAAGGGAATATAAAATAGCTATTTGCTATTGAAACTCATTTAAATACTCCCTGCTCTTATTAGCTAATATGCCTAATGATGTCTTCAGGCTTACAATTTCACAGAAATGCCTTGAATCACACACATATCTTTGTAGAAAAAGATTTTTAAGAAAATCTAATTCAAATAGACATATGTCAATCCAATGCCAGCGCTGAAACTTTTAAGAAAATGGGTCACAGTGTCTCAAACGGGACTAGAGACTATAGGAATCCCTGAACAATCCCATTAGATCATTATACTTTCAGATAACAGAAAATTTGGCTTGGAAGGGAATCTGAAGATCACCAACCTAATCAATCACTTCATTTTTCAATGCTGTGAGGTTCTATGGTTTTGATTTTCTAAATATTTAAGTGGGAGGATGTTAAACACCCCTTCAGAAGCTGATAACTAAACATCATTTTATACCTGAACTTAATTAATAAAAGATACAAATGAATAAAGTAAGTCCCAGAGGGGTTAAAGTGGTTCATCTAATTTGACAGACTAAAGCCTTTGAATCTTGTCTAGTGCTCTTTCCACAATAAATATATGCCAAAAGCAGAAACAAAAATAGGCAGTCATAAATAACAAACATTTTTCTTATTCTTCCTTCTTTATTAGATCCCTGACAACAATATTACATTTCAAGGTATCTGTTTCTCATGCCTTGATATGCAGAAATTATTGCCACATCAGAAGTGATATAACATTGTTTTCTACAGAAGATGAGAGTTGGTAACTGTCAGGATTGTAAAGAAAGCAAGGGAAGATTACTTGAATCCTCGGGGAAAGGTCATAAAAAGTTAGAATAAAAATAAATTTATATCATTATAATGCTTATGGATGATCTTACTGTTATAAAATGTGAATGAAAAAAATTCAAATGAAAAGTATGCAACCAAAGAGCTTTGAGTATTTACACAAATAATGACAAAAATTGTATGTTAGTTTTTTTAAAAACTGGTTTTAAATACTGCTGTCATTATGCTAAAGTAAAATTTATTTGGACTTTAATTATAGTTAATATTTAAACATTCTTACATTTAACCATGATCAGATCAATACAGTTGAAAACAGAAAGCTTAATTACTGGGGCTCATGTATGCAATTTCATTGCAGTGCTGTTGAAATTATGCTCAATACATTCTAAAAGAAACATTAGTTAAGAAAACCAAATGATTGGTCTAGGGCTGATGTGGTGTGTTTGCGTAACGAAGTTCATAAAATCAATCTATATCTATAGGTTTCTTTCATTTAATATAAATTATTTTTTACATTTTATTGATCACCATGGTCTCAGTTTTCTATCTGACTATTTACAACTAGGTAATATATCATCTTATTATAGTTTTAAAATGATGATTTCTTCAGAAGAAACAGATAATTACAAAATGAAAAAAATAGTTCTGTCACAGTAGATTAAATTATTCATTGAATAATAAATATTCACAAGTTATTTAACATGATTTTATGAAAGTTTGTGTATATTTTAATATATTGTTTGAGAAAGCCACTTATTTATGAATATCAATTTTCATATGTAGAACATGAAAATAATGCTTAACAGAAAGGAAGATTAAAAATTCAAAAATGGGTGTCCTTAAAACAGTTTACTGTTTTGAACTATTAGCTGAGATTGCATTTAATATTTTGTTACTTTAATATAGGGGAAAGATTTGAAATTAGAATAGTAAATGTGGTTAAGACAAAAATCTGATTCTGTCATTAAAAATGAAATATTAGCTGCTTTAGAATATTGAAATTTGAATAGCTTTTACTTCACATATAACATGGTGCATATTGCTGTATATTTCAAGTAGATTTTTGTCTGTGAAACTTACAGAACACTAAATGAGAGGGATAGACTGAAAAGTTTAGTCATCAGTCCAGATATTCTGAATTCATGATGCCATAATAACAGATATTTAAAACATTGATTTGAATTCTGTACTTTTTATACAGACTTTTGACATGCAAAGATCAGAGAGTCGTCTAGTTTCTTTGCTCATTTTGCATTGACCTAGATTTGTGAATTTCTCAGAGATAATAAATTTTGGTCAAGAAGACCTAGTTTGGAAGAGAATGCTGAAAAGTAGGATAGTTTAGAAAGATAATCTATGCTTCAATTTAACTGGATACATTCTATAAAAGTTTCTGCTGGAATAGTAGACTGTTGCCTGCATAATATAATAAGCCAAGGATATAAGCACAAATTGTGACTCTTTAAAGTTTTTCCATGGAGTGAAGAAGCTATTAAATTTAAGAAATATTCAGTGTTTAAGTCCAGAAGTATTAGGATATTTATCTTGGTATTTTACGGTCTGCAAAGTCTAAAGATTTTGAGGGTACAAAACCCTTTTCAATTTTTACTTTCTTTATTAACTAAAGGATAAACTAGGTTTATCGTTTTTTCTATTCTTTAGTTAATTTGGTTAAGGTTAGAAATTGAAATCGTTGCTGAAGAGCTTCCAAGTTCTGAGTTTTGTTTTGTTTTCTTTTCTTTTGTAATCTTTGTGCATGTTGAAAGACTTGTAGTAGCATCATCTTATTCAAAAGTTGTTTAGGGTTTTGACAAATCTAGCTGTTTCAGTTTGACCTTATTCCTTTACTCTCAAATTATATAATTAGACTCTTGGTGACAAGTAGCCAAGTTTATGAGGCAGAAGTATTTTTTGTTGTTGTTTTGCTTCAATTAGTGCAATTATGTTTTTCTCTTTACCATCTTTCTTCAAGGCTCAATATTCAGCATCATGAGCATAGGAATCTGGCTACCCAACAGGTTTCTCAAGTATAAAAAAGAAATAATAAAAGGCTTACATTGTGGTAGTTCTGTGCACTCTTTTGTAGCTCGCTTCTTTCGTTCAAATAAAATCTGTGAGATTCTTCCATGTTGTTTGTATATGAACATTTTGTTACCTTTTATTACTGTGAAGGAGTCATTGGATGGGTATACTATTATTTGTTTATCTATTATTGCTGGCAGATATTTCATTGTTTCTACTTTGGGATTATCAGGAATAAATCTATTTTTATTTTTAGTTTTTTTGGTTAAGTACCTAGGAGTGAAATCACTTGGTTATGTGGTAAAAGCATATATATTTTTAATTACAAGAAAGTGTTCAACACTTGTTAAAACAAGTTGAACAATTTTACCTTCAAACTAGCAATATTTGAGAATTACATTTGCTCCATATGTAATGGCTTGCTAATTTTAGCCATTTTTAGGAGTAGGAGGAGATAGCTACTTGTATTTCTCCTTTTTTCCATATTATTCTTTTTTCTGAAACATTTCAGAGTAAGTTGTGGATGTGATGCCCTATAATCCTTAAATAGTTATTTCCTAAGTGCCATGACACTTCCCTACAGAACCACAAAAAAACCTATAAAATGAAATCAGCATCTGATACTATACTACCATCTACTATAGAGACCACATTCTCATCCTACTAATTGTTCCAATTATGCCCTTTACAAAAGGAAAAAAAATGTTGTCTTTTTTCTAGGATCCAATCAAGACTTATAATAAAATGCTTGCCATGTCTTTTCATATCTTTCAGTCTGAAAGATAAATTTTCTTGACTCCCATGACCTTCCTTGATCTTTTCAAACTAAAATCAAATATTTTCAAGAATGTGCCTCAGTGTGGATCTCTATGTTGTGATGTTTTTACATGATCAGATTTAAATAACATATTTTGGTCTAGAATTCCCCTGACCTGATGTACTCTCTGTTTATCCTACCAGGAGAAAATGATGTCTACTTGTGCCATTACCAGTGATAGCTTAACTTGGTTACAGTATTTTCTGACAAGTTTATCCATTGTAAAGTTATTGGTTTTCCATTTGCTAATGATAATTATTTTACAGGAAGATACTTATGACATGTTAATATCTTGTTTTTTGTCAAATTTTTTCACCTAAAATCTAGGTACTTATTTTCAGACTCTTTTGATGATTCTTGCCTAAATTGGTAATTACTATGATGGTTGCCAAAGAATGATTTTCTAATTCCATCATTCTTTTAAATTTGCTAATTGGCATTCATCCATTTACTTATTCATTTATTTATTAATATCAATATGAATACATGAATTTTTATTTTATGCAGTGTGCTTTAATCTGCTCTATGTAGATTTATTTTTGATTGTTAAATTACTCATGCTTTGGCCAATGTGAGCCTTTTTAAGCTGTCTCATGAACTATTTTGAAAGTCCTCAGCGTTGTTTGGACACTCTTTTATTTTATGGCACAAGATAGTCCATATATGTAGCAATAATAGATATATCTAGTGTTTTTATTTTTAAATCCTTACATTCAAATCAGAAAAAAATGCATTTCTTGTTAACAGATACACCCACCAATAAATTGAGGCTGATGTCAAAACTTTGATGTAGCAAAGTCATGAAATAGAGGCAGATGTAGCTTTGTCTCCTGCAGTATGTTAGAGAACATAATAAGGGTCAGAATAAAAATCACTTCAATAATGTAAAAGTTATGGCAAAACTCACCCACCAATACAATAAGCAAAAACAGTTTTGACACCTACTCAGGGCTGAAGTTTATATAATATGTTATGAAGAGACAAAGACAACTTCAAGTCACAGCAGTGCCTAAACACCAGCTCCAAAATATGTAGAAAATAACAGTGGGATGGAAGTCTCAAGCCACTATCATGAGACCTGCTTCTGAATCGGAGTTTCAGTCACAAAAATACCAGACAGGGAAGGATTAGCATAAAGAAAGTGAAACAGAATAGTGGACAAACCTCCCATTCAAGACCGCAAGTTAAGATTCGAAATCACATGAAAAATATGTTATGGCAAGGAACAAAGTAAACAATATAGAACTGACAAAAGTCAAGTAATAGAAACAATGGAATTTAAAATAAATGTTTAAAAACACCAAAGTTCAATATGTAGTATCAGTTTCTTGCTCCAAAAATCTCCTCTGCTCTTAACAGATGGAAATACAGGATAAATGAAATAAAAGAGAAAAGCACAGTAACACAGTTTAGCTCAAATACAACATAAAAATCTCCACTGACAAATAATGGAACAGATTTGCAAAAGTGATAGCAGAAGTAAATCTGTGGGTTTGCTGGAGTGTTAATACAGAAGTGAAGCAGCTACAGAGGATTAAAGCATTTACAGCAGAAAACGGTGGACCAGAAACAAGATCACTGCTTGAAACCATAGGTGGGCAAGCTGCACAACATGTGGAAGGCTGAAAAATCACTGAAAATCTCTAGGCCTACTAACTTGGGCTAGGCAGCAAGCAAGACAACACACAGTCTCACTTTCAGAAACTGAGTCAAACCACTTGTTTGTCTCCATGACTGTGTTTGTCAGGTCCCCAAATCCCCACAAAGGCAGTAACTCCAAGTCATGAGTTTTGGCCTGGTTGTAGACTACAAAGAGAAATTTGTTTATCAATATCCAAGCAGGATGTTTTATTTAATGTTGTTCAGCAATTGATTGCTCAAGTAGCAATAAATTAATACACGACATGCAAACAGAGGAAATGGCCAGTTGGCATTCACAAAAAGATTTCTGGATGAGCACTCAATGGACAAAACTCAGGAAGACATCTTCCACTGCTCATCATGACATTGACAGCACAGGGCAATCTGGTAGGACCAGACATCAGACTCCAGAACAAGGATCCTGAGGAGCTTTAAATGGTCTCATTCTAAACTCCAACTGTTTCCTTAGTGTTATCAAGAGTTATGATACAAAAGCAATATACTATGATGGAATGTGGACCCAGCCCTTCCTTCTGACATCTCCACATCTGTGGATGGGGAAATCACCAGCCCACCCCTGGTGTGATCAGGGGCTGACATCCAAGCCTTACAGTTGCTGCCGTATGTGATAGAAGCAGCAGGATTTAACATATCAGTGTTCAAGGTCAGGGATTTACTACTATCCTCCCTTTGAATTATCAGGAAGCAGTTGTTGGAAGTTTTATGGGTGACAAGAATTTTTTGCCTTAAACAGTCATATTTATTTGGCTTATAAGGACTTTGCAAGAGGCCTAATCTTCCTCTTGGAGGCCACAATCTTGTGGGGGATAAGCTTGATCTAGTGGACATCACTATAAGGAATCAGAAGAAAACACAGAAAATGTTTTCTAAATGGCCATTTTAAAATATATATATATATATATATATACACACACCATATTTTCTGTGAACAACACAGATTAAATTAGAAATGAGTGACATAACTTTAAAAGCTATACATTAAGAAATATGAAAAATATTCTCATGAAATATAAAAGAATGTTGTCAAAATGAAAAAAAGATGAACCCCTAAAATTGAAAGGATGATAAAATAGATTTAACTATGCATTTAGTTGATTGCATAATCACGGACAGAACTATTTGAATGATTTTAAAACTCTACATCTCCAAGGGGATACCCCTTATACACAAAAAAATCTGCAAGAAGAATATTAAACTGCTATTGTTATTCAGAAAATATATGTGTATGTATTCGTGTGCCCTCCAAGGGAGGACCTGCCACTAGCTAAAGATAAGGCAGTTTGAACATCAAAAAGAAAAATATTGGGAAAACACGTGTAAGCCTCTTTGACAGAATGTACTAAGTTTGAGCATATGTGTGACCTTCTATCCCCAAACCGCATTCCTTAGTATATTGTAATGCATATGTGTGTTCATAAAAATACAGGCACAATAATGTTCATAGTAGTACTATTCTTATAGCCCAAACATGAGGGCAACTCAAATGCCTATATAGAGAGAATGAATAGTAAAATTAGCGCCACATCCATTCATGGAATATTATTCAGAAATGAGAATGACAAACTATTGCTACATGCAGCCATAAAGATGAACCTCAAAAGGTAATATGAAATAAAAGAAAGCAGAAATAAAAAGATACATACTGAATAAGTCCCTTCATATTGAAATTAAAATATTTAAAGATAATCTCTGGGGTTAGAGTCAGGACAGAGGGCTAGGTAACATAAGAAGGTGTGAGGGGGTTTCTGGGTGTTGCTGGTTCTTCCTTTCTTGATCTGGGTGCTGATTATACAAGTCTGTTTTATCTGGTAAAATGTCATGATTTGTAGACTTTCATATATGCAGGTTATTTCCAATATAAAATTTGCATTAGAAAAGAAGTGTTAAAACTTCCCCTTTTAGGTGAGATGATGTACCTAGCAGCTGGCTAACATGTTCAACAAGATCAACTCTGAAAAAAAAGCAACTGCAATGGATTGTAACACATCCAGTATGTTAAAATTTTCAGGTTCACAGTGATACTAATTTTTTAACTTGTTTTATTGTATAATATAACATATATGCAAAACAACAATAACAAAAAAAGCAATAATTTTCAAAGCACTCTTCAACAAGTTGTTACAGGGCAGATCCCAGAGTTTGTCATGAGCTACCATACCATCCTCTCAGATTTTTCCTTCTAGCTGCTCCAGACAGAACACAGGGGACTAGAAGGAATAAGTATTTTTTTAATCACAATTGCCTTATTTTTCTTTTTTGTAAAAAATAACATATATACAAAATAGCAACCTTACATTCCTGGTATAAACCCCACTTTGTCATGGTGTATAATTCTTTTAATATGTTGTTGGATTTACTTTGTGAGTATTTTGCTTAGAATTTTTGCATTCATGTTCATTAGGGAGATTGGCCTGTAGTTTTCCTTTCTTAGCATCTTTAATCGATTTTGGTAATAAAATGTTATTAGCTTCATAAAATGAGTTATATAGTATTCTTTTTTCCTCAATTTTTTGGAAAAGTTTGAGCAGTACTGGTATTAATTATTTTAGAAATGTTTTACAAAATTTCCGCATGAAGCCACCTGGTCAAGGGCTTTTCTTTATAGGAAGATTTTTGATGGCTGATTGAATCCCTTTACTTCTGATTGGTTTGTGGAGAATTTATATTTCTTCCTGAGTCACTGTAGCTTGTTTGCATGTTTCCAGGAATTTGTTTATTTCATCTAAGTTTTCTAGTTTGTTGGCATATAGTTGTTCACAGTATCATCTTATAATTTCTTTTATTTCTTCAGGGTCTATGGTAATGCACCCCTTCTCACTTCTGATTTTGTTTATTTGCATCCTCTCTCTTTTTTTCTTTGTCATTCTTTGCTAGTGGCCCAATAGACATAATCAATAAAACCAAAAGAACCAACCTTTGGTTTTATTGATTATTTCTATTGTCTTTTTGTCCTCCAATTCATTTAACTCTGCTTTAATCTTTGTTATTTCTCTTCTTCTGTTTGCTTTGAGGTTAGTTTGCTGTTCTTTCTCAAATTCCTCCAGGTGAGCAGCTAAGTCCTCAATAAATATCCCTCTCAGCACAGTCTTTGCCACATCCCACAAATCCTGATATGTCGTATTGTCATTTTCATTCATTTTTACACAGCTTCTCATTTTTCTAGCAATTTCTTCTTTGCCCTAATGGTTGTTTAAGAATCTGCTATTTAATCTCCATATATTTATGAAAGTTCTTATTCTTAACTGGTTGTTGATATCCAACTTCATTCCATTGTGATCAGAGAAAGTGCTTTAATAATAACAATTTTTAAGACCTGTTTTGTGCCCTAGCATATGATCTATTCTGGAGAATGTTCCATGAGCACTAGAGAAGAATGTATATCCCGGTGTTTTGGAGTGCAATGACCTATATGGGTCTGTTAGGTTTAATTCACTTGTCAAATTCTTTAATTTCTCTCATTGCTGATCTTGTGTTTGGTTGTTCTATCTATAGAGGAGAGTGATGCATTGAAGTCTCCTACTATTGTTGTTGAAACATCCATTGTTCTCTTCAGTTTTGCCAATGTCTGGCTCATGTACTTTGATTGGGAGCATAAACACTTATATTGTTATTTCTTCTTGGTGAATTGTCCCTCTTATGAATATATAGTGTCCTTCTTTGCCTTTTATAATGTATTTACATTTAAAGTCTATTTTGTCTGATATTAGTATAGCTACTCTTGCTTTATTTTGGTTACAACTTGCATGGAACATCTTTTTCCATCCTTTCACTTTCAATCTATTCATATTCTTGTGTGTAAGATGAGTCTCTCGTAAGTAGCATATAGCTGGATTATATTTCTTAATCCATTCTGCCAATCTGTATCTTCTAATTGGTAAATTTAATCCATTAACATTCAAAGTTGTTACTGAAAAGGCATTTCTTGAATTCGCCATCTTATCTTTTGAATTTTATTTGTCAGATCTATATATTCTTTTCCCTCTTTCTCTCTCTCTCTCTCTCTTTTTTTCCCATGGGTAGTGTATTAGTTAGAGTTCTCTAGAGAAACAGAATCAACAAGAAATATTCACAAATATAAAAGTTATTAAAGTGTCTCACATAAGTGGGAATGTAGAGTCCACAATCCGTAGGGCAGGCTGTGAAGTTGATGACCCTGCTGGAGGGTCTGGACAAACTCCACAGGAGAGGCTCGCCAGCTGAAGCTGGAAGAGAACTTGTCTTTTCTGAATCCCCCTTAAAGGGCTTCCAGAGATTAGATTAGGCATCATTCATTAAAGAAGACATTCCCCTTGGCTAATTACAAATGGAATCAGCTGTGGATGCAGCCGACGTGATTATGATTTAAGTCTATGAAATGTCCTCATTGCAACAGACAGGCCAGCACTTGTCCAGCCAGACAAACAGGCACCACCACCTGGCCAAGTTGACACATGAACCTGACCACGACAGGCAGGCACTAGGAATCGAACCCAGGTCTCCGTCATGGCAGAAGAGAACTCTGTTTACTGAACCACCGTGGCCAGCCCTCCCTCTTTCTCTTTAATTTTACTCTTCAATTCTGTGCCCTCTTCCAGACCGCCCTCTCTTGCCTTTTTTTTCAACCAGCATAAATCCCTTTAGTATTTCTAGTAGGGCCAGTCTCTTGTTGTCAAATTCTTTCAGGATTTGTTTGTCTGTGAAAATTTTAATTTCCCCCTCAGTTTTGAAGGACAATTTGGATGGGTACAAAATTCTTGGCTAAAAGTCTTTCTCTTTCAGGATCTTAAAAATATCATACCACTGCCTTCTTACCTCCATGGTGCTAGTTGAGTAGTCTTAACGTAGTCTTAGGTGGTTACCCTCGTATGTAGTAGATTGTTTTCTCTTGCCATTTTCAGAGTTTTCTACTTTTCCTCAACTTTTGACAGACGGATTAGTATGAGTCTTGGGAAAGGCTTATTTGGATTTATTCTATTTGGAGTTCATTGAGCTTCTTCGACTTGCATATTTATGTCCTTAATAAAGATTGGGAAGTTTTCCCTCATTATATCCTCAACTAATCTACCTAGCCCTTTACTCTTGTCTTCTCCTTCTGGGACACCAATGATTCTTATATTTGCATTCTTTGTTTTGTCCCTCATTTCCCTGAGATTCAATTTAAAAATTTCCATCTATTTTGCCATTTCTGTTTTGAGTGTTTGAAATCAGTTTTTCTATCCTCTAGTTCACTTATTCTTTCTTTTGTCTCCCCAAATCTGCTGTTGTATGTCTCTAGTATATTTTTTATTTGGTCTACAGCATCTTTGATCTCTGTGATATCTGCTATTTTTTCATTTATTCTTTCAAATTCCTCTTCATGCTTTCTAGTGTCTTCTTGATCTCCTTTATGTCATTAGCCATTCGATTTATTTTATTTAGTAGGTTTATATGAATATCTTCGATTAGTTGTTCCAACATCTGTGTTTTGGTGTTTTAATTTGGTCATTAGGCTGGGTTGTATCTGTTTGCATCATGATATGCTTAGTGATTTTCTGTTGTCTTTGAAGCATGTAACTATCTTGATTGGTTTACTTTGGAAGTTGATTTCCTTTAGTAGTCTAAGATCTTGCATTTGCTGGATGGATGTGGAGCAGGATGCTGGGCATGGGGTGGGGCACAACAGTGTGGTGATGCATTGTAGTGCAGGTATAGGTGCAGGTTGGGAGTGCTATGCTGGCACCTGTGAGTGTGGGTGCCCAGAGGTGAGGAGGATGTGGCTGTGCAGATGCATGGTCTGAGGGTGGGGCCCTGGTGTTCGCTGGTGTAGGGTGTGGGGCCCTTTGTGCACATGCACATAGCTCAGGGCAGTGTGTTGGCATTGTATCTGCATGGGCTGGGAGGGTGAATGTGGCCCTGCTGTTCAGGTCAGCGCTTACCCAGAGCTAGGGGCATACGAATTTTTTAAAACATTCATTATATATCTTTGATGATGCTAAAGATACTAAATTATTATTTTGAAATCTCATAAGTATAAATAAAGAATCAAGCAGTTATGCTGACTTTCTTTAAAAAATATACCTCAGGGTAACCAAATAGTTAATGACTGCACATTCATCTTTATACAAATATTCCAGCTGATGAGGAGTGCTAGAATTAGAATATATGAAATACTAGAAGTGTTAAAAGAAGTGCTAAAAGCTATAATATAACCATTTCATAAGCCCTAACAAAATATAGGACCTACATAATGATTATTTTTAGCTACCAAAACTATTGAAGTGCTAATGGAAAACTATAATGAATGGACTAGGCTGAAAACACCTGAATCTTCTGAACAATTTTAACAACTTAAAAAATTTGCACCTGACACAATACAACAAGAAATAGGCATTGCACTGAAGTACTCTTAAAAAAAAAATCAAACTTCATCAGGTCTCAAGATCTAATTACTAGTTTATAGGAAATAACAAAGCTGAAGCACAATGCAATCATAAAAATCCAGAATGTGGGAAATTATGTGGGACAAATTATTTGAAAAGAAGAAAAAATAGGAAAGAGAATCTATACATTAAAAGAAATATGAGATATTGGGTGCATGGGTGATTCAGTGGTAAAATGCTTACCTTCCATGCGGGAGACCCAGGTTCAATTCCCAGACCACGCACCCCCTGCCCTGCTAAAAGAAAAAAAAATGATACATGAGATACATCAACCAAATGCAACATTAGAACTATGTTAGAATACGGTGTCAAACAAACCAACTAGTAAAAAAACATATATATATGGAAACTAGGGGAGATTTGAGCAACAGCTATTTTATAATATTAAGGAGCTACTAGGAAAGTTTTAGCTATGACAATAATATTGTAGTTATCGAATCTATCTTTAGAACTATTAATATATTATGAATTTGTTTAAAGTCTTATATTTGTTTCAAAACAATCCAGTGGAAGAGAAATAATGACTCACAACATCCTAATAGTTGTTGAACTGAGTGATGACCTCTTCTAGTTTGCTAGCTACCAGAATGAGATATACCAGAAACAGAATGGTTTTTAAAAGGGGAAATTTATTAAGTTGATAATTTATAGTTCTAAGGCCATGGAAATGTCCCAATTAATGCAAGTCTATAAAAAGTGTCCAAATTAAGTCACCAACAAGAGATTACCTTCACTCAAGAAAGGCCAGTGAAGTTCAGGGTTTCCTCTCAACCGGAAAGGCACATGGCGAATATGGTGAAGCTTGCTAGCTTTCTCTCTGGGCTTCTTGTTCATGAAGCTCCTCCAAGGGCATTCTTCATCTCCAAAGCCCTCTGACTGAGTAGTCTCTTGGGGTTCTCATGGCTCTTTCCAAAATGTTTCCTCTTTTAACAGATTCCAGTAAAGTAATCAAGATCCACTTGGGAATAGGTGGAGTCACATCTCCCTCTTATCAAAGGTTAAAACTACAGTGGGTGAGTCACATCTCCATAGAGATAATTTAATCAGGTTTCTAATCTATAGTACTAAGTAGGGAAATAAAGAACCAGCTGCCTCTATGAGATGGATCAGGATTAAAACATGGCTTTTCTAGGGTACATAATCTTTTCAAACTGGCACATGACCCATGGAGGTTCATTATACTATTCTTCTATTTTATATAAGTATGAAGTCTTCCAACACAGACAGTAATAACATAACACTAAATAAATCATTAAAACATTACAAACCCTTAAAAGAGAATGATAATTAAAATATGCTATTTTTAAAAATTTGGGGAGGAACAAAGGTAGTTCAGTGGTAGAATTCTCACCGGCCATGTGGGAGACCCAGGTTCAATTCCCGGATCATGCACTTCCCAAAAACAGCAACAACAACAAAACAATGAAAGCAACAACAAAAATAAATCCAACAAATGGTGCTGCAATAATGGGATAGTCACATGGAAAAAAAGAATGAAATGTAAACCCCACCATACAGCATACAAAAAATAATTGGATGAGGATTTCTGGGGAAGATGGCAGAGTAAGTAAGGAGCTCCAAGACTCAAGTCCTCCCACCAAAACAAGTATTAGACAGGCAGGAATTGTTTGAAACAATTATTTTGAAACTCCATTGGCCAGAAGAACATTGTGTAGAATCCAGAATGGAGCTGGAGGAAGAGGCAGATAATTTGCAGTATATAACTCTAAATTACTCTGTCTACAATGTGGTTATTGGCACCCATTCTCAACTCTTGCAGCAGTCCAGTTACTCTTGAAAGTAAGGGACCAAAAATCCTCTTCCCAATGAGGGTACACCTGGCCAATCACTGATCAGGGCTTTTGATTAGCAAATTTGAGTCACCGGATCCTGGCCCTGAAAGCAGCTATTATTTCAACTTGCCCTAGAAAAAGGCAGCATCCACTGTTTGAACCCTGCCTTGACAAAGGCAGTGTCAGCTATTGTTTCAAAAGTCCCAGACAGGGGCAGAAGTGGTAGATATCAAAGATGCAGGATTTCCTCAGTTAGCTGAAGGGTTGCATTAGGTAAGCAGGCAGGAAAGCTCAGGTTTGGGGAGTCATTGAAGAAGTTTTTGGAGTCTTTACTTATCCCCTCCTCAAGGCACTTAGGAACTGATCTGCATCCCTTCATGTGTGCCTGGTCCTGTTTTAGCTGGGAAAAACTGACTTCGGAAAGTAGTGTCTAAAGTGACCCACATCCCAGAATTTGCCCTTCTGGAAAAAGCAGCATGACACAGTAAAAGGAGCATAAAAAAACTAAAGAGGCAGACAGACTGGGACAAAGGCCTGTCTGAGTCAAACATCCTACCTGGGAGGCAAAGTTCTATCTCCTGGGGAACATGGGAGACAATACAACTCCTGTAAATATGGAAATTCCAAAATGATTAAAAAATATGAAGCCCAGGACAAAACAGGGGCCTGAAAAACAAGGAAAACCCTACACAACGCATTCACTTCAGGCATACCTTCCTGATAGGAAGACTAAAGCTCAAAAAAATCTCTGTCTTATCACCAGCTTGTTGCAAATCAAAAGAAACAGACATCCTAAGGAGTAAATCCCAGAGTTAACATTTTAAAATGTTAAGATATATAGTGTGTAACAAATGAGTACAAGAAAAGCAAAGAAATAGGAAATTATGGCCCATCCAAAAGAAGAGGATAAAAATACAGAAAACATCATGAAGATGATGAGAATGTGAATATACCTTTAGTAATTGAGAAGTACAGTTAAAAAAACAGCAATACAATATAATAATTGACTGGCATTCTTAATCACCAGAATGGCTACCTTTACCAAATGTCTTTATTTCTTTATGCTATTTGGAGCATATCCAAAATGAAAAATGCCCAGAAGTGTTTCAAGAGCCAATTGGAACTGGCAGAAGAAACAATCAGTGAACTTGAAGATAAGACACTTGAAATGAGTCAGGCTGAGGAGCCTAAGAGAAAAAAAGTATTAAAAAGGAGTATAGCCTAAGACAGTTATAGGATACTATAAAGGAGACCAATAAATGTTATGGGAATACCATAGGAAAAGAAAGAGAGAAAGGGTCAGAAGGAGTAATCAAAGAAATAATGACAAAGAACTTCACAAACTCAGCAAGCACATGAATATACACATCCAAAAAGCCCAGAGAACAACAAAGAGGATAAACATAAAGAAAAATAGACCCAATCATTTATTGATTACACTGTCAAATGTAAAGGGCAAGGAGAGAGTTCTGATGGCTGCAAGAGAAAAGCAGCATGTTATGTACAAGGGAGTACCAGTTAGATGGAGTCCCAATTTCTTATCAGAAGCCATGGAAACAAAGCAGAGGGTTTAAATTCTTAAAATATTGAAAGAAGACAACTGCCAGCTATGAATTTTATATCTGTCAAGACTCTCATTCAAAAATGAGGGGGAGATTAAGACATTCTCAGATAAACAAATATTGAAGGAGTTTAGGGAGTTTAGACTTAAAAGCAACACTAAAGGGAGTTCTTCAGACTGAAAGGAAAGGACAGTAAGTAGTAGCTCCACGTAGCATAAAGAAATAAAGACATTTGGTAAAGGTAGCCATTCTGGTTGTGTTAGTTAGATTCAGTTGTCAACTTGGCCAGGTGAGCATACCTAGTCTTGTGGCTGTGGACATAAGCCAATGGTACGTGAACCTCATCTGTTGCTAATTGCATCTGCAGTCAGCTAGGAGGCGTGTCTGCTGCAATGAGTGACGTTTGACTTAATTGGCTGGTGCTTAAATGAAAGAACGCAATGTAGCACAGCTAAGCAACTCGGCATTCCTCATCTCAGCACTCGCAGCTCAGCCCAGGCCTTTGGAGATGCAGAAGGAAGTCACCCCAGGGAAAGTTGTTGGAACCCAGGGGCCTGGAGAGAAGACCAGCAGAGACCATCTTGTGCCTTCCACATAAGAAAGAACCTCAGTGGAAAGTTAGCTGCCTTTCCTCTGAAGAACCAACAAAATAAATCCCCTTTTATTAAAAGCCAATCCATCTCTGGTGTGTTGCCTTCCAGCAGCTAGCAAACTAGAACACTGGTAATTAAGAATGCCAGTCAATTATTATATTGTATTGCTGTTTTTGTAACTCTACTTCTCAATTACTAAAGGTATTAAAATTTAAATGCATAAAAAGTAATGATAAATCTAGGTTTGTTTTTTTTTTTTACTTTAGTCAAAGACACAAGTAGATTGAGAGTGAAACGATGGGAAAGGTATACTATGCATGTTATAACAAAAGAGGGCTGGGATGGCTATACTAAAATTAGGTAAAATAGACTTTAAGCAAAAAATAGTTATGAGGGAGAAAGATAGTCATTAAATACTAAAAATATGGACAATTCAACAGAAAGATGTAACAGCTATAAATATATATGCACCTAACAACAGAGTCCCAAAACATATGAAGCACATACTGATAGATTTGAAGGGAGAAATTGATAGTGCTACCTTAATAGTAGGAATTTTTAATGCACCACTCTCAATAATGGATAGAACATCTAGTATCAAGATCAGTTAATAAATACAGGACTTGAATGATACACTAAACCAACTAGACCTAACAGACATATAGAACACTGCATCCAATGAAACCAGAATACACATTCTTCTCAAAGGCACATATATAATTCTCCAAGATACACCATATTTTGGGTTACAAAACAAGTCTCAATAAATTCAAAAACACTGAAATCACACAATGCATATTCTCTGATCATTATGGAAAGAAGCTAGAAATCAATAACAGAAGGAGAAATGGAAAATTAACAAATATGGGGAAATTTAAAAACATACTCCTAAACAACTAATCAGTTAAAAAGCAAATCAGAAGTAAAATTAGGAATCGTCTTGGGGTGAATGAAAATACAATGTATCAAAACGTATGTGATGTAACAAAGACAGTGCTGACAAGTAAATTTATAACTCTAAATGCCTACATTTAATAAAAGAAACACTTCAAATCTGAGAACTAGCCTCAGAACTAGAAGACTAGAAAAAGAAAAGCAAACGAAACCCAAAGACAGAAAAGATTAGAGTTGACATAAATTAAATAGGAAAAAAAAAGAGAGAATCAACAAAACCAAGTTAGTTCTTTGAAAACATCAATAAACTCAACAAACCTGTAGTTAGACTTACAAGGTAAAAAAAAAAGAGAGAAAAAATACAAATAATAAAAAAAGCCCTCAATACCAACATGGCTGAAATAACAGGACTATAAGACGATACTAGAAACAGCTGTATGCCAATAAATTTGATAACATAATGAAATGAACTAATTCTTAGAAACTTACAAACTACCAACCTTGACTCAAGAAGAAATAGAAGATCTCAACAAAACAACTGCTAGTAAAGTGATTGAATCAGCCGTCAAAATCCTCCCAACAAAGAAAAGCCCAGGGCCAGGTGGCTTCATTGGGGAATTCTACCAAACATTCCAAGGAGGCATCACAAATTCTGCTCAAACTATTCCAAAAATTGAAGAGGAGGAGACTCTTCCTAACTCATTCCTTGAGGCCAACATCACACTCATACCAAACAAGGTAAAGGTACCACAAGAAAAGAAAACTAGATGCTAGTAGGAATATAGATGTGAAAGTCCTCAATAAAATGCTAGCTACTGAATACAAATGTACAGTAAAAGCATTATAAACCATGATCAAGTGGAATTTATCCTTGCTAGCAAGTTAGCTCAACATAAGAATATCAATTAATACAATACACCACATTAACAGAATGAAGGGAAAAAACACATGATCATCTCAATTGATGCATAAAATGCATGTGGCAAAAGGTAGCACCATTTCTTGATAAAAATCTTTAGAACACCAGGAATAAAAGGAAACCTCTTCAACATGATAAAGAGTATGAAAAGCTCACAGTTAACTTCCTACTTAATGGCAAAAGTCTAAAAGCTTTCCCTCTGAGATCAGGAGCACGGATGTTCAAGATCACCACTGTTAATCGACATTTTACTGGAAGTTCTTGACAGAGCAATTAAGAAAGGTAAGGAAATAAAACACATCCAAATCAGAAAAGAAGAAGTAAGGCTTTAATATTATGATCCTACATGCAGAAAATCCTGAAAATCTGCAACAAAATTCCTAGAGCTAATAAATGAATTCAGCAAATTTTCAAAGTATAAGATCAACATCCCTAAATCAGTAGTATGCTATACACAAGCAATAAGCACCTGGAAGAAGGTATCAAGAAAAAAATCCAAACACAACAGCAAATAAAAAATTAAATACCTAGGCATAAATCTAACCAAGGATTTAAAGGACTTGTATACAGAAAACTAAAAAATCATTAAAAAGACCGAAATAAATGGAAGGATATTCCAAGTTCATGGACTAAAAGACTAAGTGTTGTTAAGATATCAATGTTACTTAAAGAAATTTATAGTCTTAATGCAGTCCCAGTGAGAATTCTAACAACCTTATTTTCAGAAATGGAAAAGCCAATCATTAAATCTATATGGAAGGGTAAGAGACCCCAAATACTTAATACCAATTTGAAAAAGAAAAATGAAGTTGGAAGTCTCATACTTTCTGATCTTAAAACTTATTACAAAGCCACAGTAATCAAAGCAGCATGGTAATGACACAAGGATAGACATATAGAACAATGGAATAGAATTGAGAGCTCAGAAATTGACCCTTATATATATGTTCAACTGATTTTTACAAGGTGACAAAGACTATTAAATTATGAAATAATATTCTCTAGATCAAATGGTGCTTAGAAAACTGGATATACATGTGCAAATAAAATAAAATAAAATAAATGAAGACATCTACCTCACACCATAGACAAAAACAAACTCAAAATGGATCAAAGACCTTACTGTAAGAGCTAGAACTATCAAACTCTTAGAAGAAAATGTAGCAAAGCAACTTCAGGACTTTGTGTCAGGCAATGGTTTCTTAGAATCTTAAACTCAAACATAAGCAACAAAAGAAAAAACAGACAAGGCCACATCAAAATTTAAAACTTTTGTTCCTCAAAGTACTGTAACATGAAAGTAAAAAACAATGTATACAATGGGAGAAAATCTCCAGAAACCACATATCCAATAAAGGATTAAAAGCAAGAACTTATGAAGTAATCCTTCAACTCAACAGCAAAAGGAGAAACAACCTAATAAAAATGGACAAAATACTTGGACATCTCTCCTAAGTATATACACAAATAACAAAAAAGCACACGAAAATATGCTCAACATTATTACCCATCAGGGAAATGCAAATCAAAACCACAGTTTTGTTACCATTTCACTCCCATTAGAGTGGCTCCTATTCTAAAAACAGAAAATAACATGTCAAGAAATAAGAACACTCATTCATTGCTGAAGTGATGCAAAACTGTGCAGCCATTGTGAAAGATAATTTGCTGGTTCCTCACAAAGCTGAGTATAGAACTACCATACAATCTGAAAATCCCACTAATAGGTACGTACCCTAAATAATTGAAAGCAGGGACTTCAATGGATATTTGCACAGCAATGTTCATAGCAGCATTTTTCACAATTACGAAAAGAAGGAAGTGACTCAAACAATGAATAGACATATAAAATGTGGTAGATACATACAATGAAATATTATTGTCACAAAAAGTAATGAAGTCCTCTTCTAGGAAGATGGCTAAATAGAGTAGCTCGAGATTAGCCCTGTTCCACAGAAAAGTTAGAAAAGGGACAGGAGGGCAACTGAGGTGGTGATTCAGGAGTGCAGTTGACCTGGGAGAGCCTTCTGCACTGCATGGGGCACACTGGCTGCAGAGGCCAAGGAACTGAGAGAGAGAAGGCTGGAGCCTGGCCTGGAGGTGCAGAGACTGTGGAGTGTGGGTGTGGGAGCTAGGGACTAGGAAGTAAGCCAGGCCATGTTCCTTGGGTACACTACCCTCACCAGTGCAGCCCTGTGACTGGTAACTCACCCCACACCCCACACACCTGAATCCCATCATCTCCACTCATTTCCCATGCTCCAGGCACCCCCACCATATCAGCCCCAGTGCCCATACCTGCCCCACACCCTCACCCCAAATGCCACATAACCCACCTCTCCTACACACCTCCTGAGCACTACCTCCCCCTCCCTGTTCCCTGAAGGCTGTTGTCAGCACATGAAGGCTACAGGCATTAATCGCCATACCTAAGCTACCCCTGTCCCCCTGCCCATAGTGTTGCACAGCCTCTCCCTGCCTACCCTGGGCTCTGCACATCAGCTAATGGCACTCCTAGCCCATGCATGAGCACAGCCCCCCAATCACATATTCAGCTCTGGGAAATGCACTTTGCAGGAGTCCTAGAATTGTGCGTGCACATAGCCCTCAGCCACACTTCCCAGCTCTGAGAAAGTGCTGACATGTGCAGCTGGGTTACATCTGCCCCCAATTTAAGAAGGCATAATGCTGAGCTGCTGCCACAGCTCTACACATGCACGCAAAGGGCTCCATGCCTTAGACCAGTGCACACCAGGTTTACACCCCCAGACCGGTGCACCAGCACAACTATATCCTCCCTGGCTGCTGACTGCCCACATTCACAAGCATTGGTGAAACATTCCCAACTTGTGCGATGTTTGAAATAAATTTCAACCAGCCTTGAAATAAATCACCACAATGAGTGCCCCACCCCTTGCCCTGCTCCCTGCTGTACAACCATCCTGCAAACACAAGGCCTTAGACTACTGAAAGACATCAACTCCCAAAGTAAACAATCAAGATATTTACGTACCATGAAGACATCAGAAGATCACTAAGCATATCACAATGCAGAGAGATATAGCCCTGCTTAATGATGAAATTAAAACACCAGAGGAAAAACAGACATTGGAACAACTAATCAAAGATATTCATACAATTCTACTTAATGAAATAAGTGGGATAGCAATTGACATGAGGAAGATCAAGAATACAGTAGAAAAGTATAAAGAGGAATTTGGAAGAATAAATAGAAGAATAGCAGATATTGCAAAGATTAAAGTCTCTTTTGACCGAATAAAAAACATACTAGAGCCACAGAACACTAGATTGGAAGAGACAGAAGAAAGATATAGAGGACAGGATAACTGACTTGGAGACTCAAAACAGCAAATGGCAAAAAGGATGGAAGAATTTGAACTGGATCTCAGGGAAATGACAGACAAAGCAGGCACAAAAATATAAGAATCATTGGTGTCCCAGAAGGAGAGGTGAGGAGTAAAGGGCTAGAAAGAATAGTTGAGGATATAATGGGGGAAAACTTCCCAATCCTCATTAAGGACAAAAATATACAAGTCAAAGAAGCCCAATGAATTTCAAACAGAATAAATCCAAATAGGCCTTCCCCAAGGCACATACTAATAAGTCTGTCAAATATTGAAGAAAAGCAGAAAAGCTGGAAAGTGGCAAGAGAAAAATAATCTACTATATACAAGGCAAGCCAAAGAAGACTGAGTTCAGACTACTCAACTAACACCCGGGAGGCAAGAAATCAGTGGTATGATATATTCAAGATCCTGAAAGAGAAAGACCTCCAACCAAGAATTTTGTACCCAGCCAAACTGTCTTTCAAAACTGTGAGAGAAATTAAAGTTTTCACAGATAAAGAAGTCCTGAAAGAATTTGTCAAAAAGAGACCAGCCCTACAAGAAATACTAAAGGCAGTTCTGCTGGCTGAAAAAAAAAGTAGAGAGAGATCAGGAGGAGGGCACAGAATTGAAGAGTAACACTAAGGGTTATTTAAGAATACAAAGATAAAGAGAGAAAAGCATATGTAGATCAGACAAATAAAATAAAAAGATAAGATGGTGGAATGAAGAACCACCTTTTCAGCAATAACTTTGAACGTTAACAGATGAAATTTACCAATTAAAAGATACAGATTGACAGAATGGATTAAGAAACATAATCCAGCTATATGCTGCTTACAAGAGACTCATTTCAGACACAAAGATACAAATAGATTGAAAGTGAAAGGATGGAAAAAGATTTTCCACTCAAGTTGTAATGAAAAGAAAGCAGGAGTAGCTATGCTAATATTGGACAAAATAGACTTTAAATGTAAAAACACCATAAGAGACAAAGAAGGACTCTACATACTAATTAAAGGATCAATTCACCAAGAAGATATAACAAGCATAAATGTTTATGCTCCCAATCAAAGAGCTCCAAAGTACATGAGACAGACATTGGCAAAACTGAAGGGACTAATAGATGTTTCAACAATAACAGTAGGACACTTCAATACACCATTCTCTATAGATAGGACAACCAGACAGGAGATCAACAAGGAAACAGAGAAGTTAAATAACTTGATAAATAAAATTATACCCAACAGACATATAGGGCATTGCACCCCAAAGCACAAAAATATACATTTTTCTCTAGTGCTCATTGAACATTCTCCAAGATAGATCATATGCTGAGCACAAAATATGCCCTTATAAATTTAAAAACACTAAAATTATTCAAAGCACTCTCTCTGATCCCAATGGGATGAAATTGGATCTCAATAACCACCAAAGAATGAGAAAATTCACAAATATATGGAGATTAATCAGCACACTCGTAAACAGTAGGTCAAAGAAGAAATTGCTACAGAAATCAGTAGCTATCTGGAGATGAGTGGATATAAGAATACAACTTATCAGAACTTATGGGTTGTGGCAAAGGCTGTGCTGAGAAGGAAATTTATTGCCTTAAATGACTATATTTAAAAAACAAGAAAAAAGAAGAAAAGCAAGTAAGAGAGTAGGCCACAGTACTTCAGTGGCAGAGTTCTCACCTGCCATGATGGACTCAAGTTCGATTCCCAATGCCTGCCCATTAAAAAAAGCAAGCAAACAAAACAACAAAAATAAGAGCAAAAATTGAGTACTTAACAACACAGTTGGAGGAACTCAAGAAAGAACAGCAAACCAAAACCAAAGCAAATAGAAGAAGAGAAATAGCAAAGATAAAAGCAGAGATAAATGAATGGGAGAATAAAAGAACAATAGAAAGAATCAATAAAATCAAAAGTTAGTTCTCTGAGAAAATCAATACAATTGAATGGCCACTAGCAAGACTGACAAATAAAAAAACAGAGAGAATGCAAACAAACGAAATCAGAAATGAAAAGTGGTGCTTTACCACAGACCCTGAAGAAAAAAAGAAATCATAAGATGATACTATGAACAACTATATGCCAAAAAACAAGACAACTTAGATGAAATGGGCAAATTCCTGGAAACACACAAACAAACTGCAGTGACTCAGGAAGAAATAGAAGATCTCAACAAACCAATCACAAGTAAAGAGTCATCAAAAATCTTCCTACAAAGAAAAGCCCGGGGCTAGATGGCTTCACAGGGGAATTTTATCAAACATTCCAAAAAGAACTGACACCATTCCAGCTCAAACTGTTCCAAAAAATTGAGGAAAAAGGACTTCTAACTCATTTTATGAAGCTAATATCATTGTAATACCAAAACCGGGTAAAGATGCTATAAGAAAGGAAAACTATAGGCCAATCACCCTAATAAACATACGTGCAAAATTCACAATAAAATATTAGCAAATACAATCCAACAACACTTAAAAAAATTATACACTATGACCAAGTGGTGATTATACCAGGAATACAAAGATGGTGCAATGCAAGAAAATAAATTAATGTAATACAGAACATTAACAAATCGAAAGGGAAAAATCACATGATCATCTCGATTGATGCTGAAAAAGCATTTGACAAAATTCAGTATCCTTTTCTGATAAAAGCACTTTAAAGATTGGCATCAAAGTAACTACCACAATACGATAAAGGGAATATATGAAAAACTGATAGCCTGCATTGTACTTAATGGAGAGAGATTGAAAGCTTTCCTCCTAAGATCAGGAATGAGATAAGGATGCCCACTGTCACAACTATTATTCAACATTGTGATGGAAGTTCTAACTAGAGCAATCAGGCAGGACAAAGAAATAAAAGGCATCCAAATTGGAAAGGAAGAAGTAAAACTCTCTTATTTGCAAATGATATGATACTATACTTGGACGACCCTGAGAAATCTACAGCAAAGTTATTTGAGCTAATAAACAAATGTAGCAAGGATATAAAATTAATGGGCAAAAATCAGTAACATTTCTATACACAAGCAATGACCTAGCTGAGGGGTGAGTTTAGGAAAAAATTCGATTCACAATAGCGACTAAAAGAATCAAGTACTTAAGAATGAACTTAACTAGGGACATAAAGGACTGGTCCATAGAAAAGTATATAACAATGCTAAAAGAACTGAAAGGAGATGTAAATAGGTGGAAAGACATTACCTGCTCATGGGTAGGAAGGCTAAATATAGTTAAGATGTCAATTCTCTCCAAATTGATCAACAGATTCAACACAGTACCAAATCAGAATACCAAAAATCTATTTTGAAGATTTCAAAAAGCTAATTACCAAATTCACCTAGAAGGGAAAGAGACCCCAAATAGGTAGAAGCATCCTAAAAAAGAAGAACAAGTTGGGAGGATTAATATCCTCTGACTTTAAAACCTATTATAAAGCCACAGCAGTCAAAACAGCATGCTACTGGCAGAAATATAGAAGTATTGACCAATGGAATCAAATCAAAAGAGCAGAAATAGACTACCAAATCTATGGTCAACTTATTCTTTTCAAGACCCACAAATCCTCTGAACTAGGACAGAAAAAAAAGTCTTTTCAATAATTGGGCATGGAAGAACAGGATATCAATAGCCAAGAGAATGAAAGAGGACCCCTATCTTACACCTTACACAAAATTAACTCAAAGTGGATCAAACACCTAAATGTAAGAACTAGAACCATAAAGCTTCTAGAAGAAAATATAGGGAAACATATTTAAGACTTTGTAATAGGAGAGAGCTTCCTAAACTTTCTACCTGAAACACAAGCAGCAAAACAAAAAATAGATAAATGGGAACTCCTCAAAATCAATGTTTCTGCACTTCAAAAGAGTTTGTCAAAAAGGTGAAAAGGCAGCCAACTCAATGGGAGAAAATATTTGGAAATTACATATCAGTCAAAGGTTTGATTTCCTCTATATACAAAAAAATCATACTACTCAACAGCAAAAGAACGGACAACCCAATTATAAAATGAGCTAAAGAGATGAATAGGCATTTTTCTGAAGAGCATATACAGATTGCTCAAAAGCACATGAAGAGATGCTCATTTTCATTGGCTATAAGGAAAATGCTGATCAAGACTACAATGAGATACTACCTCACACTTACAAGAATGGCTGCTATTAAACAGAAAATTATAAATGTTGGAGAGGTTATGGAGAAACTGGGACAGTTATGCACTGCTGCTTAGAATGTATATTGGTGCAGCCACTATGGAAGACTGTTTGGTGGTTCCTTAGGAAACTAAATATCAAGTTACCCTATGATCCAGCAATAGCACTACTTGGTATATACGAGAAGAGCTGAAAGCAATGACACAAACAGTCATTTGCACACCAATGTTCAAAACAGCATTATTCACAATTGCCAGAAAATAGAAACAAACCAAATGCCCATCAACAAATGAGTGGATCAACAACATGTGGTATATACATATATACATACAATGGGATAAAGTTAAAGCAGCTAAAAGTAAATTTATTGCTGTTAAAGCTTTTATTAAAAAGAGAAAAAGGACTAAATTAATGAGATAAATCTTAACATAAGAAATAAAATAATCGTGAAACAAATATTAAAATGCATAAAGAAACAACATGGCTAAAAACAGAAGCTATTGCTATAGAAAACAAAGATACAATGGAAAAACTCAGTACACACAAAAGGTGGTTCTTTAAAAATATTAATAAAATTTACAAACATTTCACAGAATTGGTCAACAAAAAAGAGACCAAGCACACACATGCAAAAAGAGTATTAGGATTTTTGAAGGCCACAAAACAGAGATATCACAGGGATGAGCAAAAAATAGTATATTCTGCCTCCAGGAATGATGGACCAAGCAATTCTGGTCCCTTTTATGCTGAATTATATATTAAAATATTCCTTCCTATGTCCTAACAAGATTGTAAGGGATTAACTGACCAAAATTCGAGGAGAGAATGAGTTCACAGAATGGTAAACGTGGCACTCAAGTTATTTTTGCCCTGAGGGTATTTGCACATCCAGAAGAAATTGTTGTGAAACTGAGCTGTACTGTTATAAGCCTCAGAAGGCTAAGGCTAACCAACATATCACAGGATTAATTCAAAGTGGATATTTTGATAGATAAGCTATCATTTTAGACAGGATCTTGAATGATCAAAATGAGCATAAACTTGTAGTCAGAACTTTCAAGGCCTTTCACCCACTTGTAATTATTGAGTGGGCCAAGGAACCTCAAGTCTAAAACTAGGATTAAGATGGACATAGTGGATATGAATTTGTCATATCTCCAATAATTTAATTGGCAAGAGTCAATGAAAACACTATGCTTCATTTTATTTTTAATTAAATATACACACACACATATATGCATATATATACACATATATGTATATATACGTATAGTTTTCAATATACAAAGATGAAAAGAAATGCAAGAGAGAAAAATGACATTAGAAAAATAAAAGAACAAATATTATATGTGGTGATTTGTAACTGTTTGTACCCCAGAAAAATATGTTATCGCATTTAATCCATTCCTGTAAGTGTGAATCCATGATAATTAAAACCTTTTGATGAGGCTACTTCAGTTAAGGTTAGTCAGGGTTCTCTACAGAAACAGAACCAGCAGAGAGATCTGTAAATATTACATTTATAAAGTTGTCTCACACAACTATGGGAATGAAAGAGTCCAAAATCTGTAGGGCAGACTTTGAAGATGGCAGCTTCAGTGAAGTGTCTGGAAAAACTCCAAAGGTGAGACTCACTGACTGAAGAAGCAGTGAGAGTCTCTCAATTGATTGGATTATCTCATTGTGGGAGACATGCCTTAGTTGATCACAGATGTAATCAGCTACAGTTGAACTTGATAACCAGTCTTCCAGTTTATCAACCAGCCCCCTAAAATATCCTTGCTGAAATCAGGCCAATACTTGCCTGACCAGACAACTGAGTATAATCATTTGGCCAAGTTGACACCAGAACCTAATCATCACAAGGTATGGGTGGAGCGTAATCCTGGATTAACATTAATGTTATTTTTAAAATTTCAGTTTCTTGCTTCTGTACCTTTTTCTCTCTGTCTGAAGTTCATTCTCTTACAAAACAACGTCAATGTAGGATTCTAGAACCCCAACGTTACTGAAAGAACATAAAGAGAAATTTAAGCATATAAGCATCAATTGAATCTACAGAAAACCAAGGATGAAGCAAAAGGAAAAGCTACAAAAATAATAAGGAAAGATTGATTTAAAAGGGATGACAGTCAGATTGACAGTTGACTACTCAAAAGGAAAAGCTACAAAAATAATAATGAAAGAAATGTGTGTTTGCCATGAGCAAGCCAATGCTAGACTAGTTTCTAGAGGACACTGGAAGCAATGAAAAAAAGATACAAGATGGAAATTAGGAGATGCAGGAAATAATGAAAACTAGTCAAAATGGTGTTATATGTTCATAAAAACAAGTGGACATTAACTTTAAATGACAATTGTAGCAATATTTTTGGACATTTAGAAAATATAAAAATACAATACGTGCAAAAATGTTATACAGGTTGACAGAAGGATAATTGAAATTAAAGGACTGTAAAGTCATTTTATTATTCAATGAAGGAGTAAAAGTATTTATTAAAATTAGATTTTGATAAGTAAAAATGCATTTTACAATTTAAAAATTAATAAATAAGAAGAGTGTACAATCTCCAAAAAAGTAGAGGCAAAAAACAGGAGTGATAAACAGCAATAAATTTTTAAAAAATAGGAAAGGAAATAAAAATAACGATGATGATAGAAGGAAAGTACAAAATTACATTTTATATGTATATCCAAATACAGCAACAATTGCAATGCAGAAATTGTATTCTTCAATTAGAAGTCAAAGATTGTCAAACTGGATATTTAATTTTTGTATTCAAGAAGTAGATTTACAGAAAAATCATGCAGAAATAGTGTCCCCTTAATGCTCTCACACATAGGATTTCCCTATTATCAAAATTTGCATTCATGTGGTGACTTTTTATAATTAATGAAGAAATATTACTACAATTATACTACAATTCAGTTTGTGTTGCATAATACTTTTTTTTTGCATGGGCAGACACCAGGAATCAAACCCAGGTCTCCAACATGTGTATAATATTGTTCTTTTAAAAGTTATTCTAGTAATATATATAGACAAACTAAACTTTCCTTTTAACCACATTCAAATATATAATACAGTGGTGTTAATTACATTCCCAATATTGTATTATCGTCACCACCATCCATTATCAAAAATTTTCCATAACTCCAAAGCAAAACTTTGTACCAATTAAGCATTAACTTCCTCATTCCCTACCCCTATTCCAACTTCTGGTAACTTGTAATCTAATTTCTGACTCTATGAATTTGCTTATTTTAATTATTTCCTGTCAGTGATGTCATACAATATTTTTTCTTTTTGGTCTGGCTTATTTCACTCAACATGATGTCTTGAGGTTCATCAATGTTGTAGCATGTATCAGAATTTCATTCCTTTTTATAAATTAATACTATTGCATGGAGTGTATAGTACAATTTGCTGATCCATTTGTCTGTTGATGAACACTAAAGTTGCTTCTATCTTTTAAATTTTTTAAATAATGCCTTTATGAATATCAGTGTGCAAATATCTGTTCAAGAACCTGTTTTCAATTCTTTGGGGAATATACCTAGAAGTGGGATTGGCTGATTCTATGCTAATTCTGTACTTAACTTTCTGAAGAACTGCCAGACTGTTCCACAGCAGCTGCACCATTTTATATTTTCACCAACAATGATGAGTGTTTCCATTTTTCCACATCCTTTCCTACACTTATTATTCACCACTTTTTAAAATAACTACTGTCTAGCATAAGGTCCTATGAAGATGCTTCCCTATATCTTCTTCTAGGGGGTTTATAGTTTTGTTTCTTATATTTAACTCTTTGATCCATTTTGAGTTAATTTTTGTATGTGGCATGAAGTAAGTATTCAAATTCATTCTTTTGCACGTGGATATCCAGTTACTGAAGAAACTATTCTTTCTCATTGAATGTACTTGGTATCTTAGTCAAAAATCAAATTCACCGTAGATGTGAGCAATTATTTCTGAACTTTTAATTCAATTCTATTGGTCTATATATCTTCCCTTGTGCCAGAACCATGCTGTGTTGATTACTGTAGCTTTGTAATAAGGTTTAACATCAGGGAGTGTGAGTTATCCTACTTCATTATTTTTCAAGAAGCCTTCAGCTATTTGGAGCCCTTATCCTTCCAAATAAATTTGATGGTTGCCTTTTCCATTTGTAAAAAAAAAAATTGTTGAAATTTTGATAGAGATTGTGTTGAATCTGTAAATCTCTTTGGGTAGAAATTGTATCTTAACAAAATTAAGTCTTCCAATCCATGAACATAGAATGTCTTCTCATTTATTTAGCAAAATGCTAAAATTATTACTTTTTTGCAAAATACAAAGTTTAAGTCCCTTCCATCCTTGGTTAAATTTATACCTAGATATTGGATCATTTTAATTGCTATTATAAATGAAATTACTTTCTTGATTTCCCTTCAGATCTTTCATTACTGATTATAGAAACATTACTGAATTTTGCTTGTTGATCTTGTCCTCTGACACTCTGCTAAATTCATTTATGAGATATATTGCCTTTGTTGTGGATTTTTTTCATAATAGTCTATATATACGATCATGTCATAGCAAATACGGAAAGTCTTTCTTTCCACTTGGGATGCCTTTCTTTCTTTCTTTTTTTTTTTTTTTTTGCCTAATTACTCTGGTTAGAACTTCCTGTTCAATGTTGAATAATGCTGGTGACTGTGTACATCCTTGTCTTATTCCTAATCACAAATGGGAAGCTTTCAGTCTTGCACCATTGAGTACAGTGTCAGCTGTCAGTTTTTCATCATGCCCTTTATAATGTTGAGGAAATTTCATTACATTCCTAGTTTTCTATGTATTTTTATCAAGAAGGGGTACTGAATTTTTTTTTGAAATTCCTGTTCTGCATCAATTAAGATGATCATGATTTTTTCTTCATTCCACTGATATTGTGTGCTACATTATTTTCTTATGTTGGACTACCTCTGCATAAGTGGGATAAATCTCACATGACTATGTTGTATAATTCTGTTGGGTTTGGATTGCTATTACTTTGTTGAGAATTTTTGTGTGTGTATTTTTAAAAAGCATGCATCTGTAATTTTCTTTTCTTATGGTATTTTTATCTGGATTTGGTATTAGGATGTAGTTGTCTTCCAGTAATAGCCAGGGAATTTTCTTCCCTCTGCATTTTTTGAGGGAGCAGTTTGACCTAGATTTGTGTTAACTCTTTTTGGAATTTTTGGTAAATTTCACCAATTAAGGCATCTGGTCCTGGGCTTTTTCTGTTGGGAGGTCATTATTATGATTCACTCTATTTACTTGTTATTGGTCCGTTGATATCTTCTATTTGTTCTTGACTCAGTGTAGGTAGTTTGTGTATTTTTAGAAATTTGTCTATTTCATCCAGACTACCTAATTTGTTGATATACAGTTGTTCATAGCATCCTCTTATAATCTTTTTTATTTTTGTGACATTGGCAGTAATTCCTCCCTTTTTATTCTATTTATTTAATTTTATTCAATTATTTGCATCTTTTCTCTTCTTTCTTGTCAGTCTAGTGAGAAGTTTGTCAATTTTATTAATCTTTGCATCTTTTGGTTTCACTGATTGTCTCTTTTTAAATTCTCCATTTTAATTATATCATGCAAATCTTTGTTATTTCCTTCCTTCTACTTGCTTTGAATTTAGTTTGTTCTTCTTTTTATTGATTCTGCAGTGGTGACAGTAAGTCTTTGATTTGAGATCTTTCTTCTTTTTAAATTTGAAAATCGTAAATTATAAACTTCCCTCCCATCTATTTTTGCATCTCATAAGTTTTCATATGTTATATTTTTGTTTTCATTCACCTCAAGATACTTCCTAATTTCCCTTGTGACTTCTTCTTTGCCCTATTGATTCGTTTAGATTGCATCGTTTCATTTCTGTGCATTGTGAATTTTTCATTTACCCCTCTATTACTGATTGCTAGCTTCATTTCATTATGGGTGGAGAAGATACATTGTAAGATTTCAGTTTTTTTTTAATTTTGAGACTTCTTATGTGTCTGAAAACATGGTCCATCCTGGGAAATAATACATGGGAACTAGAGAATAATATACATTTTGATGCTTTTGGGTGAAATATTCTATATATGTCTGTCAGGTCTAGTTTGTTTATAGTAGCATTTAAATGGTCTATTTCTTTATTACTTCTGTCTTGAAGTTCTATCCCTTATTGAAAGTGGTTTATTGATGTCTCCTACTATTAATGTAGAACCATATTTTCTCCCATCAAACCTGTCAATATTTGCTTCATATATTTTTTGGATTCTGCCATTAGGTACATTTTTTTTTTTTTAGTAATTATGATGTCTTCTATAGTTTAATTGACTTCTTTATTAGTAAATAGCGACTTTGTTTCTCATATCAGTTTTTTAGAGTAGGGAGTCAATTTTTTATATAATAGCTGTATAACATCCCCAGTTCTTTTTTAGTTACTAGTGGTTAGGTCTACTTATAAATTTGAATTTAAATTATTTTATATGTAGCTGTTACATATATAACGGTTTAATGTATCACTCAAGTCTTCCATTTCCTTATTGATCTTCTATAATGTTCTATCAATTGAAATTGAAAGTGGTGCATTGAAGCCTACTATTAATGCATCCTGGTGCCTGACCATGCAAAAATTCACTATTAATGTAGAATTATTAATTTCTCCCTTCTCATATGTCAGTATTTGCTTGATATATTTGGGGGATCTGCTCTTAAGTGCATATTTATTCATAACTGTTACTTCTCTTTGTTGAGTTGACTCTTTTGTCAGCATATTGTGGCCATCTTTGTCCCTTGTAATAGTTTTTGTCTTCAAATTTATTTTATCTGATATTAGTATAGTTATCTCAGCTCTCATTTCTGTACTAGTTGCATGGTATGTATTTTTCCATATTTTCCCTTTCAACCACCTATGTCTTTTAATTTAAGGTGAATCTCTTTTAACAAGCATATCTATGTCATGCTTTTTATCCATTTGTCAACCTCTGCCTTTTGACCTGAGAATTTAATCCATTTCCATTTAAAATAATTATTGATAATGCAGGACTTTCTTCTTCTGTTTTTCTATTAAGTATTTATGAGCTTATACCTTTTGGTCCCTCAATTTTTCCACAATTACTTCCCTTCATATTAGATTTTTTGTACTCTATTGATAATTTTGAGTCACATCTCCTTTCTTCCTACATATAGTTTTTATATATTCTCTTTATTTTTACCATGGAACTTAAATTTAGCATCCTAAATTTATAACAATTATGTTTGATTTGATGCCAAGTTAACTTCAATAGCATCCATGTACACTGTTCCTTTTAGCTACCATCCCACCACCGCTTTGTAGTACTTCTTACAAATTATATCTTCATGAATTGAAGTCCAAAATCATAGGTTTGTCATTACTTTTTACATATTTCCATTTTAGAACCTATAAGAAGTAAAGAGTGGGTTTATATACCAAAAATTAGAACAAAATTGTACCAGCACTTAACAATTGCCTATATGGTTACCTTTATCAAAGGCACTTATTTCTTTATAATACCTTGATCCACTGTCTAGTACCTTTTGTTTTCAGTTAGAACCATTTTGTTTAGCATTGCTTGTAGGGCAGTTTTGTGGTTACAACCTTTCTTAATTTAGGTTTATCTTGGAATAACTTAATCTTTCATTTATGAAAAAATAGTCTTGCTGGATATGAAGTTCTTGGTTGGCAATTTTTCTTTTTCAGTGCTTTAAATATTTCATCCCGCTTACATTCTTGCTTCTATGGTTTCTGGTGAAACCCTTGTGTATAACTCATTGCTGTTTTTCTTGGAGCTTTCAGAACTCTTTCCCTATTCTTGTAACTTGACAGTTTGACTACCATGTACCTGGTCATGGTTCTTTTTAATTTATCCTGTTTGGGTTTCACTGGGTTTCTTGAATGTAGATATTCATTTATTTCATTAGGTTTAAGAAGTTTTCTGTCATTATGTCTTTGACTATTCCTTCTGCCCCTTTCTTCTTACTTCTCCTCTGACACTCTCATAATGCATATATTGGTACACTTGATGGCGTTCCATAGTTCTTCTCTTAGGTTTTGTCCATATTTTTCATTCTTTTTTCTTTTCTGTTCTTAGCTTGATTCATGAAATCATGAATGATGGCTAAAACTTGTCTTATCTTCAAGTTTACTGATTCTCCCACCAGCTCCACTTTGATGTTGGAAGCTTTTAGGTCACTTTTTCATTTCAGTTATTGTGCTTTTCAACTGCAGTATTTCTGTTTGGTTCATTTTTAAAAATTTCTATGACCTTATTGAGATTCTCATATTGTTCACTCCTTGTATCTCTGATATTATTCAGCTCTTTCTGTGTGTCTTTATTTCTATTCTTGAGCATATTGAGTATCCTTTTTTAAAAGTTTTCTTCGGGTACGGCCATAGTCTTTTCTTGTTGTTGATAGTTTCTTGATTTTATCTTGTTCCTTTGGATAAGCCATCATTTCATGTTTTCTATTTTTCTTTTAATATTTTGTTTCACATTACAAATTTCATTATTTTAAACTGTTAATGCTAGATTTTATTTCTTGAGCTGTCTGTTCCTTAGATTTGTACATGGCTAATGAAATGATAAAAATTTCCTTGAGCATCAGGAGCTAGCAAAAGCCTTCAAACCAATACAAAAAACACCTTTCATAGTCTTTGAAAATTGATCTTCATTGGTTAGTCCTCTCCTTCGGAGTTAAGCACTCCAATTAAGTATAGATAAATGTGAAATGCAGGTTCTCTCTGTTGTTTCTGAGCCTGCCTTATCTCTTGAATGTGTGCTTGCTCACATTTCTTGCCTTAGGAATTTTCCATTTACAAGAATATGAATGCTTCCTCTAGTCCATATGCAACAGATTTTCTCCTCCTTCCAGGTGCTCTTTTGTATGACAAAATAAGTAATCTTTAGCCCTTGTCTACATTGACTTATTTGTTTCTTTCATTGCCTTAGCTACCTGCAGACTGCTTTTGTCTGCAAACTGCAAGCCAGAGATAAGTTTGTTGATTCAGTCTTTCAAGCTATCTCCCAGTAGATTGGCATGAACATACAGGTAACCTAGTATGCACACACAGGTAAGTTTTTCTCTTCTGGAACAAGCCAAGGACTCACAATTTCAGTGCAGGCTGGCTCTATACCATGCTGATGTGGTGGCAGAGAAGGGGTTTACAAAGTTACCACAAGCTTCTCCTACCATTTTTAAAGCAGCATTTCCTTGATTCAGTATTTGCCCAGTTACTACAACATTTAACTGTTTTCTGGAGTTTTGAAGAAGATGTCTCTGCCTATTTTGCCAGTTGTTCAAAGACTTATGAGTAACAGCACTCTGGAGTGTCATATCCCTGCCATCTTCATCAACCAGAAGCTGTGAAATTGGATTTATAAAACCATATGCTGCTAAAGAGACACATCTAAAGTTTGAGTACAGAAAATTTGAAAATAAAAAAAGAGAAAAGATTAATCAAGCAAGCATTATCTAAAAAAATGTTAGTATGTCTCCATTAACATCAGACAAAACAGCTTCAATGGAAAAGCAATAATAGAGATAAAGGTGTTCAACTAATAAAGATAAATGTTTCTTTTCACCAGGAAGATTTAAGTACTTTAAATTTGTGTGCACTAAATCAAATTTTCTCTTAATAACAGTTGCAAGAATTGACAAATATGCAAGTAGAAATCATAAATCTTATTACTTTGGGACATCTTATAAAACCACTTTCTGTTGTTGATAGGGTAAGCATTACATTTAAGTAATATTTAAACATAATGATAAGTTAAAATGACATACGTAACATCACACACAACAACTCCAGAATTTTCTACCATACAATTAACTTCTATAAAAATTGAACATTAACAAGACATAAATCAAAGTAACAAATTTAAAAGATTGAAATCATTGAATGTACACTCTCCAATCATAACGCAATTTTGCTAAAATGCATTAATACAAAGATAACTGGAAAATCTCCATATGTTTGAACGTAAGAAAAATACTTCTAAATAATCCCTGATCAAAGAAGACATCATAATGCCTTCTTGATTAGAAGATTAGAAAGATTAAAAAAAAATTTGCATTCAAAAATAATATAAACATCAATATCAAAATTAACCTGAGTGGGACAACATTGTGAACATAATTAACAGTACTGAATTTGAATGTGGCTAAAAGTGCATTGCATGAAAGGCAATGTGATATTTGTAGCCACTTAATTTATAGGCTAGAATTCGTGGACAACAAAGACTTCAGTGTTATAAAAACAGAATTTATAAGAAAGTAATTAAAAAATTATTAGAAATAAGACATAGTTACATCACCAGCTAGGACAGCACCAACACCTGACGAGGAGTGCTGGGGAATCTCAGAGACATCATTCGGGGTCTGATTAGTAAAAATCCACAGTAATCTCAAAGACAATATTCAGAGTCTCATTAGTAAAAATACACAGCAGAGTGTTCTTTTCCCAGATAAGATTCTGATGAGACACTCTCTTTCTCTTTCTCCTAAGATTCTTCTCTCTTCTTCTTCCTTCCTTTAACTGCTTGCATATAGTCTATATGAAGTCATTGCACAATGTAAGCCAAATTCCAACTAGTGTACATGACTGGGCCCAGTTTGCTTCTCTGGGAACTGGCTAGGGACTGAGAAGAGCTTCCTGGGACCTAGATAACTTTATCAAAGTGCGTCCCCTTCTAGAAGGATAGCCAGTCCTCCCAGCTGGAGTGCACATTTCAACAATTTATTGCTAAGGTCTTGCAATGGCAACATTAGTTGAACAGAACAGACTCTACAAATTTATCGTTCCCTTACAAAGTGGAAATATTGGATGGTATACATAGTACTAGAAACAAAAATAATGTGAACTACATCAGCATAGATGAGTCTTAGAAGAAAATTTTTCATGAAAAATGTAATATGCAAGAGTATGTACAGTATAGAATAAAATTGACATAGATAATCAATAGCATTTTCATATAAAAGTAACATACATTAAAATATAATATAAAAATTATCTATCATTGTAATAAGAAAAACTATTTATTGTTTTGGAATAAAATCAACAAAAAATGTGCAATACTTATACACAGATATTAGTAAAATTATTGAGAAACAAAAATGATCTAAATAAATAGAGAGCTATGCAATGTTTATAGGTTAGAAGATTCAATTTATAAACTTTTAATTTTCTCCAAGTCAATCTTTGAAATCAATACAATTTCAATAAAAGTAGGAAGAATTTGCATGGCCCTATATCAGATGATATTAAAATATAATGGAAAAAAAAAGACCCAACAGAGGTAAGATAATTTTGAAGAAGGTCAAGGCTTTCCATTAAGTAATAGTGATTAAGACAATATGGTCAGGATAGATAAAAGATCATTACATCAGAACAGACAGTGCATACATAGATCTTACCTCATACCAAACACGGTATCAATTTCATGTGGTTTAATGACCTAATAGGAAAAGCAAAAATAAAAAATTTAGAAGGTAATGTAGGAGAATAGTTTTATGTTCTCAGGATAGTAAGGAACTATTAGAAAAGTCACAAAAGACATGCACTTTGAATGAAAATAGTATTGATATATTTAACCACATTAAATTTTATATCTGTCAAAAAGACACTATATAGAAAATGGAAATGCAAGTTGCAGATTGGAAGAATATTTCAATGCATAAAACTAACAAAGGATTTGTGTCCAGATTACATAGAGAACCTCTACTAATCAGTAAGATAAAAGACCAAAAGAAAATTTGGCAAGGGATACTAAGAGACATTCCACAGAACAAGAAAAGTTATTGGGCAAGAAAGAAACCAGGTTTGTTTTCATATCACAAATTGTTGACAGATGTTTCTTACATTATCCTTACCATAACAAATTTCAAGGAGAATGGGAAAATGAGTATTTCTACTAGGGATGGTCATATGCTTCTTTTCCTTGTCCAAAAAAGGGGGTTTTACTTGAGAGGTAGAAGAGGGTATGATCCAATGTCTGCCATAATGGGATAAGTTTTTTTAAAACCTTTTTTTTTTGTATTGCATAACATATATACAAAGCAAAGAAATGGAAAGCAATAGTTTTCAAAGCACTCTTCAACAAGTAGTAACAGGACAGATCCCAGAGTTTGTCATAGGCTACTATGATCCTTTCAGATTTTTCCTTCTTACTGTTCCAGAATATAGGAGGCTAGAAGACTTAAATGTTTTTTATCATCACAATCGACTTTTGAAAAATAACATATATAGAAAAATCAATAAATTTCAAAGCATAGCACCACAATTAGTCGTAGAACATATTTCTGAGTTTGACATGGGTTACAATTTCACAATTTTATGTTTTTACTTCTAGCTACTCTAAGATACTGGAGACTAAATGAGATATCAATTTAATGATTCAGCATTCATATTCATTTATTAAATCCTATCTTCACTGTATAACTCCACCATCACCTTTGATCTTTCCATTCCTCTCTTTAGGGGTGTTTGGACTACGGCCATTCTAAATTTTTCATATTGGAAGGTTTCATATGGGGCCTGGAGATTGAACTATCTGATGTTCTGGAGAGGCTAGGCCTTCTAGGTTTCAGGACTTATCTGGATCAGAGAATCATCTGGAGGTTGTAAGTTTCTGGAAAGTTACCATAGTGCATGGAACCTTTGTGAAATCTTATATATTGCCCTGGGTGTTCTTTAGGATTGTCTGGAATGGTCCTATTCAAGGTTTGGCAGGGAATGACAGGTAACAAGATCTGACTGAAGCTTACATAACAGCAACCTTCAGAGTAGCTTCTTAACTCTATTTGATCCCTCTCTCTGGCACTGATACTTTATTAGTTACACTTCTTTTCTCTCCTTTTGTCAGGATGGAATTGTTGATCCCATGGTGCCAGGGCCTGACTCATACCTGGGAGTCATCTCCCACATCACCAGGGAGACTTTCATCCCTGGATGTCATATCCAACATAGGGGAAAGGGCAATGATTTCACCTGCAGAGTTGGGCTTAGAGTAAGGTCAAATCTGAGCAACAAAAGAGGTACTCCAGAAGTAACTCTTGGGCATGTCTATAGTTAGCCTAAGCTTCTCCTCTACCTAAATAAACTTCACAAGAGTAAGCATAAGGATTGAAGGCATGGCCTACTGATTTAGGTATCCCTAAGGTCTGACACTATATCAAGGGATTCCCTGATGCTAAGGTTTAATATTACCATATTCTTTCTCCCATCCCTCAAGGGACTTTGCCAATACTTTTTGATTATCTGCTTAATGTGCTCTATGATGTATACAGTCATTACAATAATCTATACAGGATTAAAGGCATCTTTCTTATTCTGGGCTCCCTGTGTTTCAATTGTTCAAATGAACTATGCAGATAGGTTGAGTTAGGTTATGTGCTATGGAAAATTTCAGTTCCAGACCAAATAAACCTTTCTTCCTTTGGTCTCAAAGAATATGTGTGGGTCTAAAACATAGGCACTGTCTTCCTTATCCCTGTGTTCTGAACTACTTTAACCCCGATCTGATTGGCTTCATTTTAATCTCTAAATATCAAGTTATATGTATTATTATCTCTAAATACTAAATATATTTTTTATCTCTAAATACAGGTTACACATATATGAATGTGTGAGTGTGTGTGTGTATATATGGATATGGATATGAATATGGATATAGATACAGATATAGATATAGATATAGATATAGATATAGATATAGATATAGATATAGATATAGATATAGATATATAGATATAGACATAGATATAGATAACAGCCTCTCAAAATCCAGGAATAATAATCACCACTCTGGACTTAATGCATCTTCTTTAAAAGCTTACAAACTAGGCCCCTGTTTTCTTATAAGCATTTTCTAAAGGTGACCACACCATTGTTGTTCTTTTGTCTCTGACTTATTTTGCCTCACCAAATGTCCCACGTGTTCATTCACATCATGTCAAGTGCCACGACACTGTTCCTTTCTGAAGCAGTGCAGCCTTCAATCATAAGTACACACCACCATTCACTAATCTACTTCTCAATCAGTGCGTCCTTCAGTCATCTACATTCATTGGACATCATGTATAGTGTCCACAGTCCACAGTCCATTAACATTGTCAACTTTAGATAATTTCATTTTTCCCAAGAAAAAGAAAACCAATAAACACACCCTCGCCAAATAGGAAATCCAAATCTCTTAATTCTTGTCCCTCACTCCATTATTTACCTCTGCCATTGCTGTGGTAGTGCTGATGTTTTTTTTACATAGCCCATAGTATGCAATAGCAGTTTTCCCCCATACCCTGGACTTAAACACTCTTTGTACATGAATCATATCTTTGAAGTAATTCTTGCAAGAACTAATTTATATTTCTAGTGTTAATCAGTGTGGCACATAAGTCTATACAACCTTTTTCAGTCTTATTCACCTTCAATATAGTTATATTACTTATAGACCCACTAAACAACAGCCTTCATTCCTCTCTACTCCCTTGCATTAGAATTCAACTTCACTAGCTAACGGTTCACCCACCTCTTGCTTTATTCTGTATTAAAAGCCTCTGATTATACCTTTATTCTGGTCATAAAAGTGGAATCATACAATATCTATCCTTTTGTGTCTGGTTTATTTCATTCACTTCATGTTGTCAAGGTTCATCCATTTTGTCATGTGCTTCAGGATGTCATTTTGTCTCACTGCTGCATTGTATTCCATCATATGTATACACCACATTTTCTTGATCCATTCATCTGTTGATGGGCATTTGGTTTGTTTCCATCTTTTGGAGATTGTGAATAATGCTACTATGAACAAGAGTGTGCAAATGTCAGTTTGTGTCATTGCTTTCAGCTTTTCTGGATATATACCAAGTACTACTATTGCTGGGTGATAGGGCATCTCTATATTTAGTTTCCTAATGAACCACCAAACAGTCTTCCATAGTGGCTGTACCATTATACATTCCCACCAGCAGTGCATAAGTGTCCCAGTTTCTCCACATCCTCACCAACTTTTATAGCTTTCTGTTTGTTTAATAGGATCCATTCTCATAGGTGAGAGGTAGTGTCTCATTGTCGTTTTAATCTGCATTTTCCTTATAGCCAATGAAAATGAACATCTCTTAATGTGCTTTTGACCTATCTGCATTTGTTTTTCAGAAAAATGCCTGTTCACATTTTAGTCCATTTTATAATTGGGCTGTTTGTTCTTTTGTTGCTGAGCTGTATGATTTCTTTGTTTATACAGGAAACACAAACCTTTGTCTGATACGTGATTTCCAAATATTTTCTCCCATTGAGTTGGCTGCCTTTTCATCTTTTTGACAAAGTCTTTTTGAGGCACAGAAGCATTTGATTTTGAGGAGTTCCCATGTATCTATTTTTACTTAAATTGCTTGTGCTTTGGAAGTAAAGTTTAGGACGCTACCTCCTATTACTAGGTCTTGAATATGCTTCCCTACAATTTCTTCTAGAAGCTTTATGGTGCTAGTTCTTATATTTAGGTGATCAAACCACTTTGAGTTAATTCTTGTGTAGGGTGGAAGATAGGGGTCCACTTTCATTCTTTTGGCTATTGATATCCAGTTCTTCCATGTCCAATTATTAAAAAGGCTATTTTGTCCCAGTCCAGAGGATTTGGGGGCCTTGTCAAAAATCAGTTAACCATAGATCTGATAGTCTATTTCTGCACTCTTGATTCAATTCCATTGGCCAATTCTTCTATTCTTATGCCAGTAGCATGCTGTTATGACCACTGTAATTTTATAAAAGATTTTAAAGTCAGGGAATGTTAACCCTCCATTTTGTTCTTCTTTCTTCAGGAAGTTTTTAGCTTTTGGGGGTCTCTTTCCCTTCCAGATGAATTTGGCAACTAACTTTTCCAAATCTTCTAAGTAAGTTGTTGGAATTTTGATTGGTACTGTGTTGAATCTGTGGATCAATTTGGGGAAAATTGACATCTTAACTATATATAGCTTTCCATGAACAGGGAATATTTTTCCACCTATTTAGATCTTTGATTTCTTTTATCAATGTTATGTAGTTTTCTGTGTACAAGTCCTCTACATCCTTAGCTAAGTTCATTCCTAAGTACTTGTTTCTTTTAGTTGCTATTTTGAATGGAATTTTTTATTTAACTGACTTCTCAGCTAGGTCATTTTTGTGTATAAAAATGCTACTGCTTTTTGCACGTTAATTTTTTATCCCGCCACCTTGCTGAACTTGTTTATTCGCTCAAGTAACTTTGGTGTAGATTTCTCAGGATGTTCCAAGTAAAGTATCATATCATCTGCAAATAATGAGAGTTTTACTTCTTCCTTTCCAACTTGGATGCCTTTTATTTCTTTGTCCTGCCTAATTGCTCTAACTAAAGCGTCTTACACAATGTTGAGTGATAGTTGTGACAGTGGACATATTCATCTTGTTCCTGATCTTAGGAGGAAAGCTTTCAATCTCTCTCCATTGAGTATGATGCTGGCTATCAGTTATTTATATATTATTTTTATCATATTGAGATAGTTACCTTTGATTCTTACCTTTCAGAGTGTTTTTATCAGAAAAGGATGTTGAATTTTGTCAAATGCTTTTTCAGCCTCAATCGAGATGATCATGTGATTTTTCCCTTTTGATTTGTTAATGTGCTGTATTACATTAATTGATTTTCTTGTGTTGAGCCAAATTTACATTCCTGGTATAAACCCCACCTGGTCATGGTGTATAATTCTTTTAGTGTGTTGTTAGCTATGATTTGCTAATATTTTGTTGAAAATTTTTGCATCTATGTTTATTAGCAAGATTGGCCTATAATTCTCCTTTCTTATAGCATCTTTACCTGGATTTGGTGTTAAAATGTTATTAACTTCATAAAATGAGTTAGGTAGAGTTCCTTTTTCCTCAATTTTTTGGAGAAGTTTGAGCAGGATGGTGTTAGTTCTTTTGAGAATGTTTGATAAAATTCCCTTGTGAGGCCATCTGACCCTGAGCTTTTCTTTGTAGGAAGATTTTTGAGGACTGATTGACTCTCTTTATTTATGATTGGTTTGTTGAGATCTTCTATTTTTTCCTGAGTCATTGTAGCTTGCTGTGTATTCCCAGGAATTTGTCCATTTTATCTAAGTTGTCTAGTTTATTGGCACAGAGTTGTTCATAGTATGCTCTTATGATTTCTTTTATTTCTGCAACGTTCTTGGTTTTGCACACCTTCTTATTTCTGATTTTGTTTGTTTGCATCCTCTCTCTTTTTTACTTTGTCAGTCTTGCTAGTGGCACATCAATTTCTTTGATTTTCTCAAAGAACTAATTTTTGGTTTTATTGATTCTTTCTACTGTTCTTTTGTCCTCCAATTAATTTATCTCAGCTTTAATCTTTGTTATGTCACTTCCGCTATTTGCTGTGGGGTTAGTTTGCTGTTCTTTCTCAAGTTCCTTCAGGTGTGCTAAGTCCTCGATTTTTACTCTTTCTTGTTTTTTAATATACGCATTTAGGGGCAAAAAAAATGTCTATCTGCACAGTCTTTGCCATATTCTATAAGTTCTGATAAGTTGTATTCCCATCTTCATTTCTCTCCACATAGCTACTGATTTTTCTAGCAATTTCCTCTTTAACCCACTTTTTTTTAAGAGTGTGTTATTTAATCTCCATTTATTTGTGAATGTTCTCATTCTTTGGTGGTTATTGAGATCCAGATTCATTCCATTGTGAGCAGAGAAAGTACTTTGAATACTTTCAATGCTTTTTAATTTATGAAGGTCTGTTTTGTACCCCAGTATATGATCTATACTGGAAAATGTTCCCTGAGCACTAGAGAAGAATGCATATCCTTGTGTTCTGGGGTGAAATGACCAATATATGTCTATTAGGTCTAATTCATTTATCAAGTTATTTAACCCCTCTGTTTCCTTGTTGATTTTCTGTCTGATTGATCTATCTATAGAGGAGATTTGTGTTTTTAAGTCTCCTAATATTATTGTTGAAACATCTACCATGCCCTTCAGTTTTGCCAATGTCTGTGTCATGTACCTTGGAGCTCCTTGACTGGGAGCATAAACATTTATGATTTTTATTTTTTCATGGTGAATTGATCCTTTAATTAGTATAGGGTTCTTCTTTGTCTCTTCTTATGTCTTTACATATAAAGTCTATTTTTGTTAGATATTAGTATAGCTGCTCTTGCTTTCTTTTGGTGACAACTTGCATGGAAAATCTTTTTCCATCATTTCCCTTTCAATCTAATTGTATCCTTGTGTCTAAGATGACTCTCTTGTAAGCAGGCATATATTGGTATTATGTTTCCTAATCCATTCTGCCAATCTGTATCTTTTAATTCGTAAATTTAGTCCGTTAATATTCAAAGTTATTACTGAAAAGGCTTTTATTATACCTACCATCTAATCTTTTTATTTTATTTGTTAGATCTATAATTCTTTCCCCTGTTTCTCTTTTTATCCTTTAAATTACCCTTAGTGGCACTCTTCAATTCTGTGCCCTTCTCCAGACGACCCTCTCCTATCTTTTTTTTTTTTTCAGCTGGCAGAACTTCTTTTAGTATTAGTAGTAGGGCCGGTCTCTTCTTTTTTTTTTTTTTTTTTTTTTGCATTTTTTTTATTAATTAAAAAAAGAATTAACAAAACAATTAGAAATCATTCCATTCTACATGTACAATCAGTAATTCTTAATAACATCACATAGTTGCATATTCATCATTTCTTAGTACATTTGCATCGATTTAGAAAAAGAAATAAAAAGACAACAGAATAAGAATTAAGACAATAATAGAAAGAAAAAGAAACAAAAACAAAAACAAAAACAAAAAGCCTACACCTCACATGCAGCTTCATTCAGTGTTTTAACATAATTGCATTACAATTGGGTAGTATTGTGCTGTCCATTTCTGAGTTTTTATATCCAGTCCCGTTGTACAGTCTGTATCCCTTCAGCTCCAATTATCCCTTCTCTCTTTTTTTTTTAATTAACGGAAAAAAAGAAATTAACCCAACATTTAGAGATCATACCATTCTACATATGCAATCATTAATTCTTAACATCATCACATAGATGCATGATCATCATTTCTTAGTACATTTGCATAGGTTTAGAAGAACTAGCAACATAACCGAAAAAGATATAGAATGTTAATATAGAGAAAAAAATAAAAGTAACAATAGTAAAATCAAAACAAAACAAAACAAAACAAAACAAAAACCTATAGCTCAGATGCAGCTTCATTCAGTGTTTTAACATGATTTCTTTACAATTAGGTATTATTGTGCTGTCTATTTTTGAGTTTTTGTATCTACTCCTGTTACACCGTCTGTATCCCTTCAACTTCAATTGGCCATTATCTTACCCTGTTTCTAACTCCTGCTGGACTCTGTTATCAAGGACATATTCCAAATTTATTCTCGAATGTCTGTTCACATCAGTGGGACCATACAGTATTTGTCCTTTAGTTTTTGGCTAGACTCACTCAGCATAATGTTCTCTAGGTCCATCCATGTTATTACATGCTTCATAAGTTTATCCTGTCTTAAAGCTGCATAGTATTCCATCGTATGTATATACCACAGTTTGTTTAGCCACTCTTCTGTTGATGGAGATTTCGGCTGTTTCCATCCCTTTGCAATTGTAAATAACGCTGCTATAAACATTGGTGTGCAAATGTCCATTTGTGTCTTTGCCCTTAAGTCCTTTCAGTATATTCCCAGCAATGGTATTGCTGGGTCGTATGGCAATTCTATATTCAGCTTTTTGAGGAACCGCCAAACTGCCTTCCACAGTGGTTGCACCATTTGACATTCCCACCAACAGTGGATAAGTGTGCCTCTTTCTCTGCATCCTCTCCAGCACTTGTCATTTTCTGTTTTGTTGATAATGGCCATTCTGGTGGGTGTGAGATGATATCTCATTGTGGTTTTGATTTGCATTTCTCTAATGGCCAGGGACATTGAGCATCTCTTCATGTGCCTTTTGGCCATTTGTATTTCCTCTTCTGATAGGTGTCTGTTCAAGTCTTTTTCCCATTTTGTAATTGGGTTGGCTGTCTTTTTGTTGTTGAGATGAACAATCTCTTTATAAATTCTGGATACTAGACCTTTATCTGATATATCATTTCCAAATATTGTCTCCCATTGTGAAGGCTGTCTTTCTACTTTCTTGATGAAGTTCTTTGATGCACAAAAGTGTTTAATTTTGAGGAGTTCCCATTTATTTATTTCCTTCTTCAGTGCTCTTGCTTTAGGTGTAAGGTCCATAAAACCGCCTCCAATTATAAGATTCATAAGATATCTCCCTACATTTTCCTCTAACTGTTTTATGGTCTTAGACCTGAAGTTTAGATCTTTGGTCCATTTTGAGTTAACTTTTGTATAGGGTGTGAGAGATGGGTCTTCTTTCATTCTTTTGCACATGGATATCCAGTTCTCTAGGCACCATTTATTGAAGAGACTGCTCTGTCCCAGGTGACTTGGCTTGACTGCCTTATCAAAGATCAAATGTCCATAGATGAGAGGGTCTATATCTGAGCACTCTATTCGATTCCATTGGTCGATATATCTATCTTTATGCCAATACCATGCTGTTTTGACCACTGTGGCTTCATAATATGCCTTAAAGTCAGGCAGTGCGAGACCTCCAGCTTCGTTTTTTTTCCTCAAGAGGTTTTTTGCAATTCGGGGCACCCTGCCCTTCCAGATAAATTTGCTTATTGGTTTTTCTATTTCTGAAAAATAAGTTGTTGGGATTTTGATTGGTATTGCATTGAATCTGTAAATCAATTTAGGTAGGGTTGACATCTTAACTATATTTAGTCTTCCAATCCATGAACACGGTATGCCCTTCCATCTATTTAGGTCTTCTGTGATTTCTTTTAGCAGTTTTTTGTAGTTTTCTTTATATAGGTTTTTTGTCTCTTTAGTTAAATTTATTCCTAGGTATTTTATTCTTTTAGTTGCAATTGTAAATGGGATTCGTTTCTTGATTTCCCCCTCAGCTTGTTCATTACTAGTGTATAGAAATGCTACAGATTTTTGAATGTTGATCTTGTAACCTGTTACTTTGCTGTACTCATTTATTAGCTCTAGTAGTTTTGTTGTGGATTTTTCCGGGTTTTCGACGTATAGTATCATATCGTCTGCAAACAGTGATAGTTTTACTTCTTCCTTTCCAATTTTGATGCCTTGTATTTCTTTTTCTTGTCTAATTGCTCTGGCTAGAACCTCCAACACCATGTTGAATAATAGTGGTGATAGTGGACATCCTTGTCTTGTTCCTGATCTTAGGGGGAAAGTTTTCAATTTTTCCCCATTGAGGATGATATTAGCTGTGGGTTTTTCATATATTCCCTCTATCATTTTAAGGAAGTTCCCTTGTATTCCTATCTTTTGAAGTGTTTTCAACAGGAAAGGATGTTGAATTTTGTCAAATGCCTTCTCTGCATCAATTGAGATGATCATGTGATTTTTCTGCTTTGATTTGTTAATGTGGTGTATTACATTAATTGATTTTCTTATGTTGAACCATCCTTGCATACCTGGGGTGAATCCTACTTGGTCATGATGTATAATTCTTTTAATGTGTTGTTGGATACGATTTGCTAGAATTTTATTGAGGATTTTTGCATCTGTATTCATTAGAGAGATTGGTCTGTAGTTTTCTTTTTTTGTAATATCTTTGCCTGGTTTTGGTATGAGGGTGATGTTGGCTTCATAGAATGAATTAGGTAGTTTTCCCTCCACTTCGATTTTTTTGAAGAGTTTGAAGAGAATTGGTACTAATTCTTTCTGGAACGTTTGGTAGAATTCACATGTGAAGCCATCTGGTCCTGGACTTTTCTTTTTAGGAAGCTTTTGAATGACTAATTCAATTTCTTTACTTGTGATTGGTTTGTTGAGGTCATCTATATCTTCTTGAGTCAAATTTGGTTGTTCATGTCTTTCCAGGAACCCGTCCATTTCATCTAAATTGTTGTATTTATTAGCATAAAGTTGTTCATAGTATCCTGTTATTACCTCCTTTATTTCTGTGAGGTCAGTAGTTATGTCTCCTCTTTCATTTCTGATTTTATTTATTTGCATCCTCTCTCTTCTTTTTGTCAATCTTGCTAAGGGCCCATCAATCTTATTGATTTTCTCATAGAACCAACTTCTGGTCTTATTGATTTTCTCTACTGTTTTCATATTTTCAATTTCATTTATTTCTGCTCTGATCTTGGTTATTTCTTTCCTTTTGCTTGCTTTGGGGTTAGCTTGCTGTTCTTTCTCCAGTTCTTCCAAATGGATAGTTAATTCCTGAATTTTTGCCTTTTCTTCTTTTCTGATATAGGCATTTAGAGCAATAAATTTCCCTCTTAGCACTGCCTTTGCTGCGTCCCATAAGTTTTGATATGTTGTGTTTTCATTTTCATTTGCCTCGAGGTATTTACTAATTTCTCTTGCAATTTCTTCTTTGACCCACTCGTTGTTTAAGAGTGTGTTGTTGATCCTCCAGGTATTTGTGAGTTTTCTGGCATTCCGCCTATTTTTGATTTCCAACTTCATTCCTTTATGATCCGAGAAAGTGTTGTGTATGATTTCAATCTTTTTAAATTTGTTGAGACTTGCTTTGTGACCCAGCATATGGTCTATCTTTGAGAATGATCCATGAGCACTTGAGAAAAAGGTGTATCCTGCTGTTGTGGGATGTAATGTCCTATAAATGTCTGTTAAGTCTAGCTCATTTATAGTAATATTCAGATTCTCTATTTCTTTATTGATCCTCTGTCTAGATGTTCTGTCCATTGATGAGAGTGGGGAATTGAAGTCTCCAACTATTATGGTATTTGTGTCTATTTCCCTTTTCAGTGTTTGCAGTGTATTCCTCACGTATTTTGGGGCATTCTGGTTCGGTGCATAAATATTTATGATTGTTATGTCTTCTTGTTTAATTGTTCCTTTTATTAGTATATAGTGTCCTTCTTTGTCTCTTTTAACTGTTTTACATTTGAATCTAACTTGTTGGATATTAGTATAGCCACTCCTGCTATTTTCTGGTTGTTATTTGCATGAAATATCTTTTCCCAACCTTTCACTTTCAACCTATGTTTATCTTTGGGTCTAAGATGTGTTTCCTGTAGACAGCATATAGAAGGATCCTGTTTTTTAATCCATTCTGCCAATCTATGTCTTTTGATTGGGGAATTCAGTCCATTAACATTTAGTGTTATTACTGTTTGGATAATATTTTCCTCTGCCATTTTGCCTTTTGTATTATATATATCATATCTGACTTTCCTTCGTTCTACACTCTTCTCCATCCCTCTCTCTTCTGTCTTTTCAGTTCTGACTCTAGTGCTCCCTTTAGTATTTCTTGCAGAGCTGGTCTTTTGGTCACAAATTCTCTCAGTGACTTTTTGTCTGAGAATGTTTTAATTTCTCCCTCATTTCTGAAGGACAATTTTGCTGGATATAGGAGTCTTGGTTGGCACTTTTTCTCTTTTAGTAATTTAAATATATCATCCCACTGTCTTCTAGCCTCCATGGTTTCTGCTGAGAAATCTACACATAGTCTTATTGGGTTTCCCTTGTATGTGATGGATTGTTTTTCTCTTGCTGCTTTCAAGATCCTCTCTTTCTCTTTGACCTCTGACATTCTAACTAGTAAGTGTCTTGGAGAACGCCTATTTGGATCTATTCTCTTTGGGGTGCATTGCACTTCTTGGATCTGTAATTTTAGGTCTTTCATAAGAGTTGGGAAATTTTCAGTGAAAATTTCTTCCATTAGTTTTTCTCCTCCTTTTCCCTTCTCTTCTCCTTCTGTGACATCCACAACACGTATATTTGTGCGGTTCATATTGTCCTTGAGTTCCCTGATACCCTGTTCAAATTTTTCCATTCTTTTCCCAATAGTTTCTGTTTGTTTTTGAAATTCAGATGTTCCATCCTCCAAATCACTAATTCTATCTTCTGTCTCTTTGAATCTATCATTGTAGGTATCCATCGTTTTTTCTATCTTTTCTACTTTGTCCTTCACTTCCATAAGTTCTGTGATTTGTTTTTTCAGTTTTTCTATTTCTTCTTTATGTTCAGCCCATGTCTTCTTCATGTCCTCCCTCAATTTATCGATTTCGTTTTTGAAGAGGTTTTCCATTTCTGTTCGTATATTTAGCATTAGTTGTCTCAGCTCCTGTATCTCATTTGAACTATTGGTTTGTTCCTTTGACTGGGCCATATTTTCAATTATTTGAGCGTGATCCGTTATCTTCTGTTGGCGTCTGCACATTTAGACAGATTTCCCTGGGTATTGGATCCAAAAGTTTGGAAGATTTTCCTGTGAAATCTCTTGGTTCTGTTTTTCTTATCCTGCCCAGTAAGTGGCGCTCGTGGCACACGTTTGTCTGCGGGTCCCACCAGTAAAAGGTTCTGTGGGACCTTAAACTTTGGAAAACTCTCGCCGTCCGGGGGGTTCGCTAGCCGAAGCGGCTTGAGCCGGCCCAGGGTCCGAACGCAGGGAGGGTTGCTGTTCGCCGCAGCCCGGGAAAGAGCCCGTCCGAATTTCCTAGTCGGCCCTGGGCGACAAGCGTGGCGGGAGGGCGCCAGCGGCAGCGGCCCGCCCAAGAGAGTGCACGTTCCCTGGGAGTCACGGGTTTGGAAGAGGCCTCCCCCACCCGTCACCGTTCTCCATGGCCTGGGGATTTCCGATCCGATTCTCTCAGTTGGTCCAGGGGGCTGCGCGTGGTGTGGGCGCCAGCTGCCTTGGTTTCAGGGGACCGCCTCTCCAATTCTCCCAGCCAGCCCTGGAAGGGGGAAGGGAGTAACTCCGGCCGCTTCCCGCCCCGCCCGGTGAGGCCTGCGCGCCTCGGCGATCTCACCCGTGCTGCTTCTCTCAGCCAGCCAGCCGTTCCAGGATGGGGTACGCTGTCTTTTTTATCTCTGTTGTGGCTTTGGGCGCTTTCTGTATCATTTCTGCTCCCCTAGTAGCTGACCTGGAGAAGAAACTAAGATCCGCGCGTCTTACTAAGCCGCCATCTTCCAGGAAGTCTCGGCCGGTCTCTTCTTGACAAATTCTTTCAGGACTTGTTTGCCTGTGAAAACTTCAGTCTCTCCCTGAGCTTTAAAGGACAATTTGGCTGGGTACAGAATTCTTGGCTGGAGGTCTTTCTCTTCAGAATCTTAAACATATCATACCACTGCCTTCTCACCTCCAGGGAGCTAGTTGAGTATTCTGAACTCAGTTTTATTTGATTCCTCTTGTATGTAGTAGATTGTTTTTCTCTTGCCATTTTCAGAATTTTCTGCTTCTCTTCAATATTTGACAGACAGATTAGTATGTGTGTAGAAGCCAAGAGTTTAAAGCAAGACCTACAGAATTTGTTGCAAGCTGCTGGCCTCGGGATGGCAGCGGTAAACTGTGGAGATTGTTATGTAGAGCAGTCTGGGAGGAAGAGAATGTTTACCCAAAACAGTTATGTTAAGTATGAAGAATACTGTGAGATAAGAATCTTGCTCCCTCAGGAAATGCCTGCATATCTATTGACATCCTGTGGTATATAACAAGGATCTGGTTGAAAATGAAGTTGTCTGAAGTCTGTCTGAAGTAAACTCAGGCTTCAGACCCCCTGAGCCCATCTGTGTCTTTCTTTCTTTCTTCCTTTCTTTTTTTCTCATCATTCCTTAATATCCTTCGAGCTCTGTTTCTACAGAAAGCAACATTTGGTGCCCAAACGTGGGGCTTGAAGAAGAAGACTCCAAATCAATATTAAGGAACCAAGGAAAAGTCTCATTAGAGGCACGTGTGTCCAGCCGATAGAAGAGGACTCGAGTCATATTGGTAAAGTAAGCATTTTCCTTGGATCATCAGGGTAACGGGTAATCATAATAGGTGGCTGGAGGAGTATGGGTGTGTGTTAAAGCTACTGGGGTGCCTGTTAAAGCATCTGAATTAGTAAGCTTATTTGATCTCATTCAAAAACATTGTTGTTGGTTTCAGCCTTAAGGCCATAATGTTTTAAATCTTAAGTAATGGAAATTCATTATGAAGGCTTTGCAGTGAATAAATGATGGGGAAAATATTCCTGTTTCTATTTGGTTATTGTGTTCAGTCAGGCAATGAACTACCTGGCTCATGCTTTGTCTTAAACTCTAAGTTGTGTTTCTTCTCAATCTCCCACTACCACTTCTTACCCTGTTTCGACAGTTGCTTGAGCCAGACTCGGCAATTGGTGCCCAAACAGGGATCTAATAAGGAAACTCTTAAAGCATAAAGTGAGGAGATGCTCCAGGGACATCCACTACAAATACTACAGGCGGGCCTTTTTGAGTTGAGCAGTGGCCCTTATTTGTAGAGAGGTTTGAGGCTCTGACTCGGTTAATTTGGGAACAGTTTGGAGCAGGACGTTTAGAGGAGTCTTGTGGTTCTTGGAATTCTCCAATATTTATTGCAGGAGGGAGGTCAGGAAAATGGAGAATGTTGACTGATTTGATAAAAGTTGATACTGTGGTTCAGCCTATGGAGTCATTGCAGCCTGGCTTGCCCACACCAGTTGTAATTTCTAAGAACTGATTTATTATGATAGATTTAAAAAATTGCTTCTTTGCTGTGCCTTTGGCAGAGCAGGATAAAGAAAGATTGGTTTCTGGGCTTGTTCTTGATGGGCTGCCTTTATATAGGGATTCATGTACACCTGAGTCAGAAAGTATTCAGTGAGAAAGGTGCCATACCAAATGGGGGTCAGTGCTCATTGATGGTTCCTGTGGCAGGTTGGTCCCCAACGGGTTGTGCAGTTCAGGATTGTAGTTCTGACTCAAGGTATTCTGTTAGGTTACCTTTGTTTAGTCTGAATGATTATTCTATGAGATTTATACCAATGCTACAGGTAAAGTCCTATGACTCAGAATGGGAACGGCAACCCCATCTCCTTTTGTTAGCTTAAATCTTCAATAAACAGCAATTTGGAAACTGGCCATGAGTTTAGCTCCTATTCATGTTTGAAAAGAGAAATATATTTTAAGAACTTTAAAACTAAAAATTCTTGTTAAAAACTATATATTGATAGTTAATGCATATTTGAAACATTAAAGTATTTTAAATATTTAACATTATTCTAACAAATTTAATTTTGATGGTAATTACATATGTGGTAAAATATTTGTTCAAAGTAATGATTTAAGTATGAAAAATATGAAAGATGTATTTTTATTAAAAGGAAAACAGAATAGTTTTATCCTAAAATGAATAACTGTTACTAAGTGAGAAAAATATAGGACAAAGCCTAAACTAATATAATAAGTGCTGAGGGCTTATAAAAATAGAAATTATGGTTAAAATCAAGAAAGATTTAATGAGTCTAAAATGACAATGTTTTCTTGGACTTTTAGCTTGTTCTAATGAAAGGATATTAAAAAAATTCTAAATAATTAGTTAGAAAGCAAAGAGTCTGTGTTTTATCAAAATAACTTATGTTAACTTTTATCATGTTGTTATCTGTATAAAAAATACTGATTTTCTCCTGGGTATCATTATACTGGCAAAAAGTGCTTCTTTTCTTGCCCTAAGCCAGGTGGCTTAATCTATTAATCTAAGTACGATTACTATAAATGAATCTATTACTGACTAAATAATATTCAAATCATTTAAATACCTAAATTACTTTAAGCCAAAATACTTTAATGCTTTGTCCAGTGTTTATATAAACTATATATGTATAAACTAAATTTTTCCCAAGATAACCATGGCTTATATTGGAAGCAGATCAGATTTGAGGGTTGAATGCAAGGAAAAAATATACTTGTGGAGTCTTTTTTGTTCACCTGATGTTGCCATTACATGCAACTGATATTGCTATCACATGACCTTGGTAAGAAATAGTTAAAATGTACACTCTAGCTGGGAGGACTGGCTATCCCCCCAGAAGGAGGTGTACTTTAATAAAGATATCTAGGTCCCAGGAAGCTCCTCTTGGTCCCTAGCCAGTTCCCAGAGGACCCAACTGGGCCCGGTCATGTAAGCAAATCAGAATTTGGCCACTACTGTGAGAAAATATCATAAAAACTGCATGAAATAAATTTAAAATTAGCAAAAATGCACAACCAATTATAAAGAATCCACATTCTTGCATTCCTTTTTGATCAATCCAATGAATTCAATTTTAAAAATCTGGTCATTTACTATGGGTACACGTCACTATTGACACCCTGCTTTCATTTTTGCTACCTGCCACTTTAGGGATTCCTAATTATATGTTACAAAACTTGTTTAATATTTTACAAGGAGATTCTGATTTATTAAGCAAAAGGCAGTTAACAGCTGCAGCTGAATGAGAGTTACAATTAATTGAACAATGCATTCAGAAAAGACAGCTTGTTCAAATAGATCTAAAAAAGCCTGTTGATTTTATTATTTTCTTTACCTTGCAATCTCCCACAGGCCTATTTTAGCAAGATGGTGTTTTAAAATGGATTTTTTTACCAAACAATTGACAAAAATGTTTAAATACATATTTGCAAAAGATTATTTCTTTAATAGTCAAAGGTCACCAAAGATATCAATTACGAGGTCATGATCCCTAATTGCATAGTGTGTAATCTCACAAAGGAAGAGGTTCAAAGTCTATATATTTTCAATACCTCTTGGCAAATAGCATTAAGTGACTTTAAAGGACAAATGAATAATCATTTGCTATGTCAAAACTTTTACAATTTTTAAAAATGAACGCAATGGATTTTGCCTAAAATAGTTCCAGCTTCCCTGCTAGCTATTTCTGTCTTAACTGATAATAATATTAATGGGAAGGCTGCATATGTCACCCCAGTGGAAAACAAGTTAGAAAATGCCTTATGCCTCAGCCCAGCGTACTGAATTAGCAGCTGTAATTCAAGTATTGCAAAGTTTTCCACAATCTCTTGATATTGTTTCTGATTTTGAATATGTTTACCAAACAGTTACTCACATTGAAATGGCTTCTTTGTTTAAAAGAAATGAATTGTCCTGAATGTTTTTACATTCATGAACATTAGTCAAAGGCTGAATTACTCCCCTTTTTATCATGCATATAAAGAGCTCAAACCAATCTTCCAGGTCCTTTATCATTACAAAATCAGCAAGCAGATACTTGTCAAACCTGTGGGCCTTTAAATGCACTCCCATTTGCATCAGGGATTAATCCTAGAGGTCAAAAAGCAAATGAATTATAGTAAATGGATGTTACTTGTATTTCACATTTTAGTAAAATGCAATATGTACATGTTATCATAGACACTTGTTCTCATTTCATCTGGGCTACTGCACAATCTGGAGATCATTTCTGCCATGTTCAATCACATTTACTTAATGCTTTTGCTGTTATGGGATGCCCTCAATCTATTAAAATGGACAATGGTCCTGTTTATACAGGAAAATAAATTTTATACTACTTTTAATATTACTCATATTACAGGAATTCCACACAATCCCTCAGGGCAAGGAATTATTGAACGAGCAAACCGGACGCTAAAGTCTACGCTTTTAAAACAAAAAGGGGGAGACGATGATCAGGAGGATGATGTTATGAAAATAAGTACTCCTAAAGATCAATTAGCAAAGGCATTGTTTACTCTAAATTTTTAAAACATTTATGATAATTCATCACAAACTCCTGCAGAACAACATTTTAGCAATTTGAAAAAGAAAAATGATATATCCCAAACAGAACTGCAGCTGCATCCAATCTATTGGAAAGATGTTAAAAATGATTTATGGAAACCAGGAATGGTAAAGGTGTGGGGTAGGGGATTTGCTCTTGTCATTGCAGATGACGGAACTTCAGTTTGGATTCCCTCAAAGAGAATAAAACCCAGACATATCGACCTGGACAAAAAATAACTAAATGGGTAATGTATACTATAGGACATACAATTTTGATTACTGAAGGACAGGGACATATTTATACTTACTGGGATTATCTGTGAGCCCTAACATGGGCCAATCCAACTTTACCAAAATAACCTAAATACAAGTTTAGGATTCCCAGGTCCACTAAGAAGAAAACTGGTGTCAAATTTAATTCCATTTTTAGAAAGACCTATATGCTTAACTCTGGATACAAAGGATACTTGCCTGTTAGGTGGGAAAGAAAGTTGGAATGGATGGCAGTCATGTCATATGGATCAAGCAGTTATCATAATTAATGATTCCTATGGAATTGTAAGATTCCCCTGTGGGGTTGAAGATAACTGAGACTATATGGATAGGCAAGCTAAACCAGAGTTATTACATAGAGGATGATTTGTGCCATGATTTGGGATGATAAATACATTATTCAGAGAAATTTATGGGGAATTTTCCTAGGACTGGGACCAATTTTCATAGTGAATTCTAGTAACTATAACTTCTCTTTAGCAGCCATAAACACTATATACAAATATGTATTAGAGATCCATATATACTTGTTAAAGTTCATACGCATATAAGAAATCAAACTTCTAATTGTGAAAATTATTCTCTATTCACTTGTCCCCAAGCATTTATGTTGCAGGAAAATGAGACGATTATAGCAGCAAGAAGAAGAGGTATTTGGCTGCCGGTGCAGATGTCAAGATCTTTGCAATCCTCTCCAGAAACACATATACTGATCCATTTGGCAAAAGAATATCTAAAAAGGACTAATAGACTAATTGGATTCATTATTGCATCTGTCGTTGGAATCATTGGAAGCATCACAGTGGCTGCAGTCGCTGAAACCGCATTGCAACAAACTATACAGATGCAGCATTGTTAGAAAAACACCAATGAACTGGGGCATAGACAATCTCATTGATGAACAAACTAATAATGGACTAAATAATATAGAAATGACATTGGTTCATATTGGAGATCAAATGTATAATTTAAATTTTTTACAAAGTTTAAAGTGTAAAAGGAATAAGAGCAGTTTTTGTATTACCCTCTTTTAACATATGGCTTGTTTGAAATAGAATGGGAAAAGGGAATAGGCATCTTTTAAGGCTTTCAGATAGTTTAAGACCTGATATCTTAGAATTACAAAAAAGGGGTATTAGAATGTAAATTAGAATAATCTACATATAGCCTATGGAAGTAATGTTACACAATCACTTACCCAAGAGCTAAAAAATCTTAGGTTTGGGGATGTTTATACTTCGCTTCCTCCTCAGCTGTGTTTAACAACAAAGAAAAAGGTGATTCTTGCAAAAACTCGTTAGCTCCCTCCTGAATCAAAGTCAGAGAGCTTGACTGGCAGCCAGTGATGGGTAAGACCCTTCAGAGCCTAAGGGCAACCTAAGACAGGCACTGGCCACCTCTGCTTATAACAATGTGATTCTTGTAAATCAAAGTCAGAGAGCTTGACTGGAAGCCAATGACGGGTAAGACACTTCAGAGCCTAAGGGCAACCTAAGACAGGCGCGGTCACCTCTGCTTATAGTCACCCTAAAAAGGTGATTCTTGTTTTCCTCGGCTTATAAAATAAAAAGGGGGAAATGTAGAAGCCAAGAGTTTAAAGCAAGACCTACAGAATTTGTTGCAAGCTGCTGGCCTTGGGATGGCAGCGGTAAACTGTGGAGATTGTTATGTAGAGCAGTCTGGGAGGAAGAGAATGTTTACCCAAAACAGTTATGTTAAGTATGAAGAATACTGTGAGATAAGAATCTTGCTCCCTCAGGAAATGCCTGCATATCTATTGACATCCTGTGGTATATAACAAGGATCTGGTTGAAAATAAAGTTGTCTGAAGTCTGTCTGAAGTAAACTCAAGCTTCAGACCCCCTGAGCCCATCTGTGTCTTTCTTTCTTTCTTCCTTCCTTTTTTTCTCATCATTCCTTAATATCCTTCGAGCTCTGTTTCTACAGAAAGCAACATATGTGTCTCAGAGAGGGTCTATTTGGATTTATTCTGTTTAGAGTTTGTTGGGCTTCTTTGAATTGTATATTAATGTTCTTTATAAGGGTTGGGAAGTTTTCCCCCATTGTAACCTCAACTACTCTTCCTTGCCCTTTATTCCTCTCTTCTCCTTCTGGAGCACCAATGACTCTTATATTTGTGTGCCTGTTTTGTCTATCATTTCCCTGAGATCCAATTCAAATTTTTCCATTTCATTTTGCCATTTGCTGTTTTTGTCTTTGAAGTCAGTTATCCTGTATGCTGTATCACTTATTCTTTCTTTTGTCTCTTCAAATCTGGTGTTGTGTGCCTGAGGTACGTTTTTTATTTGGTCAACAGTCTTTAATCTCTGTGGTATCTGCTATTTTTTAAATATATTTTTTCAAATTCTTCTCTATGCTCTTCTAGTGTCTTCTTGATCTCCTTTATGTCATTTACCATCCCACTTATTTTATTAAGTAGAATTGTATGAAAATCTTTGACTGGTTGCTCTAACCTCTGTGTCACCTCTGGTATTTTCATTTGGTCATTAGGTGGAGCTATATCTATCTGCACTGTGATATGCTTTGTGATCTTCTGTTGTTTTCATTGCATGTAAATATCTGGATTGTTTTATTTGGGAGTTAATTTCTTTCAGTAGTCTAATGCCTTATGTTTGCAAGATGGATGTGCAGCAGGGAGCAGGGTACAGGGTGGGGCACAACAGTGCTGCTTGATTTCAGGGCAGGTATAAGTGCAGATTGGGGCTAGTATGCTGATGCTTGTGAATGTGGTTGCCCAGCAGCCAAGGAGGATGTAGCTGTGCAGGTAAACTGGTCTGGGGTCATAACCCTGGTGCATGCTGGTCTAGGGCATGGGGCCCTTTGTGCACGTGCATAGAGTTGTGGTGTTATGCCTTCATGGGTAGGGGGCAGCTATGATCTGGCAGTGCAGGTCATCACTTTCTCAGACCTGGGAAGTGTGACTGAGGACCATGCACATGCATCATTCTAAGACTGCCATAAACTTGAAGTCACCAGAGATGAATGATGTGATTGGGGGCTGTGTGCATGTGTGGGTCTAGGAGCGCCATAAACTGAAATTTTCAGAGCTGAAGGACATGATTGGGAGCCCGTGAACATGCATGGGGTTAAGATTGTCATAAACTGATAAGCAGAACTCAGGGAGTGCAGGGTGAGTCTGTGAGATGCTATGGGGGGCAGGGATAGCCTGGGTATGGAGGCACAGAGTCTTTATGCACTGGCAACAGCCTGCAGGGAACAGAGAAGGGGAAATAGTGCTCAGGAGGGGTGCAGGAGAGGTGGGTTGGGCTCCATTTGCATGGGGGTGTGGGGCGGGTATGTGTGCTGTGGGCTAGTGGTGCAGGAGGTGCTTGGAGCACAGGGAATGGGAGCAGGTGATGGAGTTCAGGTGCGCAGGGTGTGGGGTGAGCCGCTAGTCACAGGGCTGTGCTGTGAGGGTAGTGCATTCAAGGAATGTGGCCTGACTTGTTTCCTAGTCCCCAGCTCCCATCTGTGCACTCCCACGGGCTCCATGCCTCAGTGACAGGCTCCAGCTTTCTGCTCCTCAGTTCCTAGGCCTCTGCTACCAGGGCTGCCCTATGTGATACAGAAGACTTTCCCAGGTCACTTCCACTGAATTACCATCTCAGGGGCCCTCCCATCCTTTCTCTAATTTTTCCATGAAGTAGGGCCAATCTCCAGCTACTCTATTAAGCCATATTCCCAGATGTCACATAATGGGATAACTTTTACTCAACAGACCATAAATGAGAGAATTTTCAAACAAGCCATATTAGGAATTCACCCAAATACATTGCATAATGAAATAAAATGATACAAAAATTAAGAGACAAAGAATGTATTGGAGACACCATTTTAAATCTAATAAACTTTCCAGAAGTAGAAAATAGAAGGAAGTGATATATCAAAAATCATCTAGTTTCTTGAGATTTTTCCAGAAATGAAGAAGAAAAAGAGGAGTGTTTTCTTGCCTGTGGATGTTTCCTTCCAGATGAGTAGGTTTCAAAAGAATAATATTCTGTATTCTCTCAGTTCCTTACTTGATCAACTGAAGGAAGGGGCATAATTTATATACTGGGTATATTTGAAAAAAGTCAGTAAACATGTTCAAGTTAGCAATTCTGTTCTCTATTGCCTTATTGGGCAGAGACATTTCATATAGGAAAGACCCCTTGATTGGACTTGAATGGATAAATATGCCCAGCTTTGAAGTATAATAATTAGCAATCACACTAGGCTAATGAATCTAAAGTCCTCCAAACCCATAAGAAAGATTATATTTTGGCCTCCACTTTTGCTTTTTGTTACTTGTAACAACTTATTCAAAATCCAGGTAAGGTATAGATAGGCTACTGATTGGTCCCCCACAGAGACCTCCAATAGAGTCTTCAGACTGAAAGCTTATATCTCATGCCAAAACAAAGAATCATTTTGACATGTAGTGAAAAATGCAGTACATCAATCAGAAAGAAAATCTTAAAAGTTACCAGAAAAAAAAGAATAAATGACTTTCAAAGTAATGATTTAACTAACACCAGGTGAAAGGAAATCAAAAAGCAAGAGAACAGAGTTAGGAGTGCATATGACTAGTTTTCAGACGATCAAGAATTTTGTATAATTAATGCATAGTGAACATCTTGGCAAGCAGTGGGGGAGAAAGGTCTGGCAAGTACAATTGGACCATTGAATGTCAAAATCCTTTTCTGCAAACAATGGAAAACCACAAAAAGATTTATGAGTACAGGAATGAAGATGTATCAGGCAGCAAGGGTGATGATTAGTTACAGTGCTGAAAGCAAAAAAGAGAGAAAATTTTATGACAGAATTCTCCATCTATATCCAAACAAAGAATGCATCTGTGAGAAACAAAAGTATGGAATGCATACAAAAGATAGAGAAGTACTAAAATATATTATTTGGGAACAAATCTATAGAGTGGCTGTGGTGGTTTGAAGCTGTATGGACTTCAAAAAATGTATTCTTAAATTTAATTCATTCTTGTGGATGTGGACCCATTATAATGTGTGTGGTTAATTCAGTTAAGGTGTGACCCACCTTGTTCACGGTGCATTTTAATCCTATAACTGAAGTCCCTTATAAGAGAATGACTTCAGACTTGAGAGAGAGAAAGCCGCTAAAACAAGAAACTGCAGTCAATGAAACCTGGAAGAGGAGACAGAAAACAGCAGAGGCTGCGATTACCTTGCCATGTGACAGAGGAGCCAAGGATCATAAACAGCTGGTTTTCTGGAGAAAGGATAGCCTTGATGCTGCCTTAATTTGCTCATTTTCATGGACTCTTAACCATGAGTAAATAAATTCCTATTGTTTAACCCAACCCATTTCATGGTATTTGCTTTGAGAAGCTTAGGAAAATAAAACAGTGGCAATGTATTTCCACTAACATTTTCTTTCCTTGCTTTGCTCATTTGCCCATATTATTATTAGCTGTTCTGCATCTGAGCACTGATACATCAGAGTAAAACTCATGTTCAAGTCTTTCCAAATATTGGCAAAAGCCTGTACTCTTAATGGAATAAAGATGATCCTGTGGCTTAGACAAAATATTTGAGGATCTGAGGAGTGAAAGTCACATTACCACTATGTTCAAGTTTATGGTTGACTGCCTAAGGCTTAAGGAAATAAAAGAAAATGAGTAATAAATTATAAAAGTAGACGGGGAATTCAAAATTAAAAGGGACTCACATTTAGGAATGAAAGAATTTGTAACAGATAACTACTGTGAGTTGAGTGTCTACATCCTCAGACCACACAAGTACATTCACACAAGTAAGTACTGTATTTATCAGTTTCATCTGCACAATTCTTAATTTTAGAGAACAAAGTTAAAGCAGAGATGAAGAATGAACAGATAGCCACAAAATGAAATAGATAAAGAAGGTTTTTTTATTCATTCTTTTATCCAACAATTATTTTTCGTGTGCCTCATGCAGAGGTCTCATGAAGATGCAGAGTATAAAGCAATGTAAAGAAATATAGTATTAAAGATGAAGATACTGGTATGAACTCATGTTTAGCTTAATAAAGATAAGATGCTTATAAAGAGAGATATTCATAGATATGTATATATACACATACATTCTCTTAATTTTTCAGGTAAGAGGGCCTAGACACCACACCCTAGGAGAAACCACCATACCTAGTGCCCAGATCTTACCATTCTCAAATTAAAAAAAAAAAAAACCACTCTGTTTGGGAAGATGGCTGATTCTAAGACTGGCACAAGAAATATTCAAGATGAGCCTGGAGTATTTTTAGTGTCAGAAAGTAATAAAAGTGCTAAAAAAATTTCATAATGATAGGTATTTGTTAATCGAATACAATAACTAACTGAAATTGAAAGAGCTCACCAATTGCCAAAGCTGGAATAATATGAGCAACACAAATAAAGTAATGTTTTAGTTTGCTAAAACTGACAAAAGGCAACATACCAGAAATGTATTGGCTTTTACAATAGAAATTTATTAACTTACAAGTCTACAGTTCTGAGGCCATGAAAATGTCAAAATCAAGGAATCAACAAGGGATGCTTTCTCCCTGAAGACTGACTTCTGGTGATCTTGAAGGCACATGCTGACATCTACTGGTCTGTCCTTCTCTCCCAGGTCTCACTGCTTCCAGCTTCTGGCTTCAGTGGTATCCTCTCTGTTTTTGTGGTTTCTTTCTGTTTTCTGTGTGTCCTGTCTCAACTTCTCTGTTGCTTTTCTCTATATCTTCTCTCTGTGTCTTATAAAGGACTCCAGTAAGATGATTAAGAATTACCCTGAATGAGATGGGTCATACCTCAACTTAATTAAAATTCTACTTACCAAAAGATCCTACTTACAATGGGTCCATACCAACAGGAATGGATTAGCTTTAAGAACATGATCTTTTCTGGGGTACCTACAGCTTCAAACCATTACAAGTAGTATTGGATTACAACTCAAAGTATAAAATAAATATCCATGAGTCAATACTGATGTCAATGATTGCATGAATAAATTAACAGGGCAGAAGAGACAAATTTTATATGCAGAAGAATTCCAAATAATTTATATACTTTGCCCTGAAGAAGATAAAGGATAACTCCACACTCCTCAAGTGCAGGCTTTGCATGGCTACTTCTTTCCAAAGAGTACATTATAAAAAGGGAAGCAGGAGAGAGAGTAACTCAAAAGTGGGGAAACCTATAAAACATACCCCAACCAATTGATCAGGGTCAACATCCACAGATATGTCATGTTGATTGTATGTACCTTTGATATATGATAAAAGCGACACTTCGTTTCTTAACTTTCTCCCCAAAATCAATAATCTCAGCCTAATCATTAGAAAAATAGATAAATCCTAATTGGAGGACAGTTGTTCTTCAAAATACATAACCATTACACTTAAAGGCTGTCAAGGTCATCAAAAACAAGGAAAGTCTGAGAAATGATATGAACACACGACGTCTAAGCGCAATATGGTTCACTAGATGGGATGCTGAAGCAAAAAAAAAAAGACATTAGTTAAAAACTAAGGAAGTATCAATAAAGTATGGATTTTTTTAACAAAATGCATCAATATCAGTTCATTAATACTAATGTAAGATGTTAATAATAGTAGAAAATAGATGTAAAAGTATATGGAAAATCTGTGATTTTTCTGTAATTCTAAAAAATTATTTAAAATTTTAAAAACCTATATGAGAATGAATATAATAAGTATGCTCATGGGCTTAAGAGACATATCAGTAGCAATAAAAAGTATAGGAAAATTCATCATGTTTTCCTATTTGGCTTGAGGACTTTAGAATAAAACCTATTTATATGGTGTATTAGTTTGCTAAATGCTGCTGGAGTACAATGTACCAGAAATAGAACACCTTTTAAAAAGGGAATTTATTAAGCTGCAAGTTTACAGTTCTATAGCTATAAAAATGTCCGAACTAAGGCATCCATAGAAAGATACCTGGACTCAAGAAAGGCCAATGGGTGGAACACCTCTGTCAGTTGGAAAGGCACGTGGCTGGTGTCTGTTGGTCCTTTGGCTTCTGATTTCAAACAGCTTCCTTGGGGGCATTTTCTTTCTGCATCTCTAAATGTCTGGGTCTCATGTTGACTCTGAGCTTTCTCAAAAATGTTTCCCCTTTAAAAGGCTCAGCAAATGAATCGAGGCCCACTTTGAATGGGGGGAGTCACATATCCATCTAATCAAAAGATCCCAATGACAATTGGGGGTGTCACATCTCCAAGGAAATGAATCCAATCTGAAGGTCACAACCACAGTTGAGTGGGTCAATTTCATGTACAATCCAATTAAAGTTTCCCACATTAAACTCTAGGTCTGGCTCCACAAGATTGGATCAGAATTATACATGGCTTCTCTGGGATACATAACAGTTTCAAACTGGCACGTATAGTATTGAAGACTCATTTACTAATGAATTTGAAAGCAAATGATGAGCATTATAAGATCAAAGCATTAAAATTAAGAATATAAATAAGCTTCTAATGGTTTTAAAATACAGGAAATATGAACAAAAGCTGTTGGTAGTTAGATATTCCTTGAAGAAAATGAATCTCCATTTCTAATGATATTTTCTGGAGAAGGAAAAAAAATCCAAATTGTATTTACAAATAAAGTATTTTACTAATGGATATTTGGAACATATATTTTAATTGGAGCAAAATTTATACAAACAAAAATGAAAGTTTGCATGGTAAAACTATGGGAAACCATAGCTTTATAGTGTAAGGAAACATATTTTTAATATTCAAGGAAATTGTAGCAAAGCTGTCCAAAGTTTTCAAAAGTAGAAAATCCATATAAAGGTCATCATATGAATAAGCTCATCAGATCAAGGTTGAAGCTTGATTGATCTAGTAGAAGCACTGACCTTCCTAAAAAGTCTACTAAGTCACAGGTCAAACAAAAACTGTCAGCTTCCTCTTTAAGGTCACAGTTAAGGGCAAGAAACATTTTACAAAACAGTAAATACTCTTCCAAGCTGAATATCATCACTGTGTATAGCATGGTGACTCCCAGAATCAAAAGGATTCAGGGTTTAGCCATTACTCAGAGACTAGTGGGTTTCTTCCATCACCTCTACTTCTAGTAATACCATGTGCCTCATGTATATTAGATAAATAGAAACATGATAGATATAGATAGATAGATGTAGATACATGATAAATACATAGAAGACAAATTCCTGTACACTTGTTTGTATTTTCCCATTTGCTTGAAAGCTCTCAAAATGGAAACACCAGATATAAACCGATCTTGAAGCAAGAAAACATCTCCATTTCATCTGGATATCCCCACAACTCCCAACTGACACTTTGCAAATAGGAGGTACTTGATAATTATGTGTCCTAGTCATTCAAATTTTTGAAAAACTACTTGAAGACATTAAGGCAGATATTTTCTGAAGTATAGAAATGATCAAAGAGAAGAATTTTCTATCCTTCAAAGATTTAAGGCCCTTTCACTCTGTGCTTTACCACTCCCAGGTATTGTTCACTAAACCACCTGGAGTAAACAGCTGAATTTCCACCAGGCTGATGTACTGGCCCTCTACAGAGTATGCTAGAAGCCCACAGCAAATGACAATTGGAATCACAAGATCTGGAAGCAGGAACCCGCCTTATGAGCAAATGGTCACCAGCTCATTCCCGGCAACAATACTTCTTGTTTTTTAATACTAACAATTTATGGAACATGCTCATCTCTCAATCCAATCTTCTCTCACCAATGTTTATAAAGGAAAAAGATAATATTTAAATCCCAGATTGGAGATCCCCTGCCTCAAAGGATGTAGAAAGCTTGAAAGAATGTGGTTTCTACCCTAACAATAGGAAAAAGCAGCTAAAATTCATAAACATAATTTTGCTTGAATTCATCAAACAACTGAGATTATAAGGCAAACAAGAAGAAGCCTAAAATCAAGAAGGACCATTTAAAATGCCTACTTCAGTGTAAAAAAGTTTGTTGTCAAATAGGCTTAGGCTTGAATCCTGGATGTGCTATTTATTCCACATGATCTTGGGCAATTTACATGAATTGACTTAGTTTCCATTTGCTTCTGCAGATAAGAATATTGGCCTTAAAATATGTTGGGATAATATAATTAGAAATATTTCAAAGATCCTACCATATTTGATAGTGGAAAGGCATGTTATAAATGTTTGTTCTTTCCATCATATATTTTAATTCAAAGAAATGGGTGTGTTAATTATAGATATCTCCCACTAAATGGTCACATTTGTTCAGGAATAAGAAAGGTGGCATAAAAACACTAACTGGGAGTCAATATTTCATTACTTTTAATTCTGTTTCCAGATTTTTCTTGCCAGTATATAAAAATAATGTACAATAGTTTTGTATGATTGAAATCACTTGCTAAAATCACTTCTTTACCTTTTTTTTATATTGTGAAGTATAACTATATACAAAAAATCAATACATTTCCAAGTACATTTTAACTAGTAGCTATAGAACACATTTTAAAGTTTAGTATGGGTTACAGTTCCATGATTTTTCATTTTTTCTTCTACCTGCTCCAAAACACTGGAGACCAAAATAAATATTAATATAATGATTCAGCAGTCATACTTATTTGTTAAATCCTATCATCTCTGTTATACTTTACTTCTCTTTTTAAATTTTTCTCAGTCACTACAACTCTGTTATTAGGTTCATATTTAGGAAGATATTGTTATTATATCATTTGTATGAGAACAGCTTTCAGTCTCCTAGTGTTCCATTATAAAGAAAGTAAAATCACCATATTTAGAGTCCAGATAAAACAAGAACAAATCATTACTGAATCCTTGATTCAACATCATAATTTATCAACTCCCATAGTATGGTTACCAAAAAAGAATTATACTTTAAGAATTTTCATAAAACACTAAACATATATTGTAAACCCAAATTTCTACTATCATTTCTCAAGTCTTAGGCTCAGTTTCCCTCTTTTCTTAAGGAACAACTGAAGCATTTGGAAACAGGTGAGAACTATGGTTGTGGTGGTTATTACTCTAGGTAGGTTAAATTATGTGGTAGTAACAAACACCAAAATCCTAATGGCTTAAAAAAGCATAGATGTATTTCTTATTCATGGTATATGTTCTTTGCAGGTCAGTAGGAGTCAGGAAAGGGCTTTACAGGTCAGGAGTAGTTCACCTTAGTTAATCTCAGATCCCAGCTGATGGAACAGCCGCTCTTTTGAATGCTGTTATTTGCAGAGTCATTTGGGGAAAGAACTCTTTAGACAGTCTCTCATTTATAAGTAAATGCCCTGATTCATGTAATCAGGCATCACTTTTGATCTTAATGTTTAGAGCTTGTCACATGAGACTTTGCGATTAAAAGATGAACAAAAAGTGAAATATTCCAAGAGGCTAAGAATGAGGAGAACAAAATATTTGATGAATGACACTCATGACTAATGTCATAATTTGCCAAAGCTGTTATAACAAATTCCATAAAATAGGATGGCTTAATGACAGGAATTTATTGGCTCATGGTTTTGAAAGCTAGTAGTCCAAAATCAAAGCATCAGTGAGCCCATGTTTTCACCCTAAACTCTGTGGTGTTCTGTTACTGGCTTACCACAATTCTTGGGTCCTTCTGCTTGCATTTTTGCCTCCTGCCACCTCTCCTTATCTTTTCTATTCTGGTTTCTGCTGATTTCTGCCTCACTGTATTCAAATTTCTTCTGCTTATGTAGGACTCCAGTAATATCAATTAAGGCTCATACTGAATCAGTTGGACCACACCTTATCCAATATTAAAAGGGCCTTATTAGAAGGAATGTAGATTAAGATTAAGAGCAATTCTTTGTTGGGGGATATAATCCAATTTCCCACAAGTACTAAAGGCTAAACTTTAATTTCCATTCAGAAAAGAATTAAATGCAAGAGATAAGAAAATTAATGTCTTAACAATAGATACCAAGTTTTTTCTATTTCTATGAAACATTTTCTAATATCAGACTTTTAAATTTGTAATCCAGTGTAAAGTTGCAAACACCCATATACAATTCAAATAAGAAAAAGTTTTACTCTGTTATGTAACAGAACATTATATGAACTTATAATTTCAACTTTTTATGAATATGCAAATTGATTTTATGTGCTTAGAAAAAGTTAAAGCTTTACCACTTATTTTTTACTTAATAGGACAGGAGATTTAAGATCAATGATTATTTCTTGTCCCTTTTAAGCCTATGTCATGTATTATATATATGAAATTCCTGCTTTGCTGAATGAATGTTAATTGAAGGTCAGGAATTTACAGCATGAATGAAATATTACTTCAGCATTTCAGAAAAATTTCCCATTTGTTTCACATGATAAACAATTGTTTTTCCTTTAAAAAATGTTGATAACATTCCCAGAAAGTTATGCATTATATATATACATGGTTAATTATCAGTAAAGATTTTTCTATTTCTTTATGAGACATATCTTTCATTTATTTTATGTTAGGAATGAAAAAAAGGTTGTTAAGTACAAAATTGTCCCAGCACAAAGCAACAATGCTACATATGACTTCATATCTTTGCAGTCTATGCTGACAATGAAAAAAACAAGCCACAAAAGCAGGTACAAATGTCCTTGGAGAAAGAGCAAAATAGATTTGGAGAGACTTACCTCTTGCAGACACTGCAGTAATTTCACAAAGAATAATGAAAACTAAATAATGCCAAAGTGATGGGCCATAAGTTTTCCCATTGTAAAAAGTTAGCAGTTAAAAAAAATTGTAATGCTGAAATTAGTTTTTCCTTGTTCTGGTAAAAAATAAACTTTTACTTCAATGCAGAAGAATAAAAAGTATTTTGCACTAATGCATATAATACATACAATATTATATTCATATGCATGTGTCTATATACATATATACATAGTATATACATATATACTATGCTCATATGGAATATAGAGAAATATATGTTGAAAATGATGTATCTATGTTTCTATGAAATATCAAAATATATATGCACACATATGTGTATGTGTATATATTCTTGTGTGTATGTATATATGTGTGTGTATTGCATGTTTTTGTGTCTATGTTCATGTAAATGTGTGCTTTAATATTTGTTTGAGATTATGCATAATATATAGTGCAGGTAATATCCAAAATATTGAAGAAAAGAGAAATTAAACAATATAATTTATTGACAATTTAGTAAATTTTTTTTTCAAAAAGAGAGATATTGCACAATGTATATATGGGTAAATTCCAATTGAACTAAATATTTAAATTATACATAGTTTTGACATTGGAAAACTTGCCAAGTAAAAATCCAGTTATCAAAATTATATAAAGTGCCCTTACAAATCAATGTGAAAAAAATGAACATAAAAATAGTAAAATAGCAAAAAATAATAAATGGAGGTGAATAATGACAAATAATAACAAGAAATGACCAGCCATTTTTTTTCTTTTAAATAAACCCTAATGGTCAATAAACTTGAGAAAAAAAATCACCTCACTGCCAAAGAAATTCTAGCTGGCACAGAAATGGTTGTTTTTTCTCTCAAATTAGCAAAGAGTACAAACAAAGAGTATGCACACATGTAGGGGCTTTCGTGAACACAGATGAATATGTAAATTGGAACAGTTCTTCAGGACAAGTACGCAGTTAAGTATCAGTAGAATTAAACTGGGCATACCTGTTTATAGAAAACAAGTTCATTTAAGGAATTTCTACTAAGAAAATAAACATAGGTATATGTAATGTTTTGGCCGTAAGAATGTTCACTGTAGCACTGTTTAGAATATTAAAGAATTAGAAACAACTTAAATGCTCATTACAATGCTATTTCATGTTAATTATTCATATTGACATGCTGAGATTCTGTCACATTTTTTAAAATGTAAAAACATGTAAACACATTAGTAACTAGTAATATACTAAGTATAAAGAATGTTTAAAAATATACTGTTTAGCATAAAATGTTTTTAAACTAACCTGCACTTTTGATTAAAAGTAAAGTGAATATAAAAATCATTATGATAGAAATCATTGTTTTTGAGTCAGATGACAGTTAAAACAAGAAGAGAGAAAGAGAATAATAAAATTACCAGTGCACAATTTTTTCTTTTCATCTTGATGATCCCAGTCAATTTTAAATACTAAAATAGTTGTGAGGTGGAGGAGAACCTTAGGCGTGTATTCAAAAGCAGTGGTCAAAGGCCATGGTGGCTCAGCAGGCAGAGTTCCCACCTACCATGTCAGAGACCCGGGTTTGTTTCCAGGTGCCTGCCCATACAAAAAAAAAAAAGAAAAGCAGTGGTCAAGGTAGACAACAAAAATACGCTTTGCATTAAATGTTATCCACTTTTTCGTAAAGAATACTCAAAATTATTTTGTGTTATTTCAAGTACACAAGAAGTATATGTAACTAAAAATCCATTGATAGGCGCTCAGGGAAAACTACCAAGCTTTATAAATGTAATTAATTCATAGTAAAAGTTGAAAATAATAGCTAAAAAGAAATTTAAATAATGTTTTACATTTGAATGGAATTTGAATGTTATCTACCAAGTGCAACATTGCTGTCAACCTATCAAAATCTGGATTTATAGATTGATCCTTCAATTATAACCTGTTGTGAATAGTAAAGGGAGAGTTATATGTATTTCAAGTAGCTCTTCCTTGTCTTCTTTTAATTGCAAAATAAACAGATGTGCAACTGAATGAGTCTAATCAGACTTTCTAAGAAGTCAACCTCCAGAATGTAGCTTTGAGACTTTTATGAGCCAGAATACCATTTGAGGAATATTGAAATTACTGTGGCAATTATGACAATTATAATATGTAAGCCTCAGGAAAAGGGTCTTATTCTGAAATATAGAAGCACAATGCATTATAGCCTAGCAACCATTGCCATTATTCACAAATTTCCCTGTGGAAGTCATTCAACCTATTTTAATTCCATGGTTTTTTTTAACTTTGAAACAACATAGTATTTCATTTTCTAACTGATAATATCAGTTATGAACAAGCATCTTTGAAACATAAGCAAATTAGCATTTTATTTACACTTTGCATTGTCTTATTTGGGATATATTCTGGGAAATTTGATTCCATTTATCACGGTTAATTTTGAGGGGAATATCTTCTATTTCAACATTATTTAAGGTATTTTATTTCATTTAAATAATAGATACAATGTCTTAAAATTATTTCTTCATTTAAGAAGCTTCACTCCTACCCAGAAATATTTGTATACAATTTCTGCATTATTTATATTGAGTCATTTATCAGTTGGCTGATAATCATCAATGAATAATTTGGGGGGGAACTATGTATGGGTGACAAAATTCCAGTGTCCTTGCACATCTGAGAATTTCTTTGTATTGCCTTAAAACAGCTGTAAAGTAGCTATAATTTTTCCCCTCATACTTTTATCACAGGCTCAATTGTATTCTGGTTTACTTTTGTGGATTAAAACTCAGATAGAGGTGTGGCACCCACGCCCCACCAGCCAGCCCGCCCACCCTCCTCCCCCTCTTCCCCCTTCTGATCTGGTGGTGCTCTATCTGCCATCTTATGTTCCCTTTCTCCTCCTGCTCCAGCGACTCTCCAACCACCACTGTGCCCTCTTTCACCTTCACCGGCTCCTCCGCCACCGGCCTCGACAGCCTGGCCACCCTCACCTTTCCTCCTCCAGAACAGCTACTGGGGGAATGGAAACAATACAGAGCAGCTCCTGGAGCCACGATGGAGATCAAAGGGACAGCGTACCCCATCCTGGAACGGCTGATTGTCTGGGAGAACCAGCTCTGGTGAGATCGACGAGGGGCGCAGGATTTCCCGGGTGGGACGGCAAGCGGCCGGAGTCCCTCCCTTCCTCCTTCCCAGGCCAGATGGAAGAATTGGGCAGGCGGTCCCCTTGGGCCGCTGTGGCTGGTGCCCTGAACACGCAAGGCCCCCCGGACCAACTGAGAGAGTTGGGTCGGAAATCCCCAGACTGCGGAGAATGGTGACCGGGGGGTCCCTTCCAAACACATGATTCCCCGGTCCAGCTGGGAACAGTGCACTCTCCCAAGCTGCGGCAGTAGGCACCCTCCCGCCACGCTTGGTGCCCCAGGCCAACTAGGAAATTCGGTCGGGCACTCTCCCGTGCTGCGGAGGCCAGTGACCTTCCCCGCGTTTAGATCCCTGGGCCGGCTGGCACTCTTCTAAGACACTTCAGCTGCCGAACCTCTCCTATGGCGAGAGTTTTCCACAGTTAAAAGACCCACAGCAACTTTCACTGGTGGATCCCGTAGACAAATTTGTGCCACGAGCGCCACCTACTGGTCAGGATAAGAAAAACAGAACCCAGAGATTTCACAGAAAAATCTTTCAACCTGTGGGGTTCAACACCCAGGGAAATCTGACTAAATGCCCAGACGCCAGCAGAAGATAACGGATCACGCTCAGAAAATTGAAAATATGGCCCAGTCAAAGGAACAAACCAATAGTTCAAATGAGATACAGGAGCTGAAACAACTAATGCTGAATATACAAACAGAAATGGAAAACCTCTTCAAAAAAGAAAACGATAAATTGAGGGAGGACATGAAGAAGACATGGGCTGAACAAAAAGAAGAAATAGAAAAACTGAAAAAACAAATCACAGAACTTATGGAAGTGAAGGATAAAGTAGAAAAGATGGAAAAAACAATGGATACTTACAATGATAGATTTAAAGAGACAGAAGATATAATTAGTGATTTGGAGGATGCAACATCTGAATTCCAAAAAGAAACAGAAACTATCGGGAAAAGAATGGAAAAATTTGAACAGGGTATCAGGGAAATCAAGGACAATGTGAACCGCACAAATGTACGTGTTGTGGGTGTCCCAGAAGGAGAAGAGAAGGGAAAAGAAGGAGAAAAACTAATGGAAGAAATTATCAGTGAAAATTTCCCAACTCTTATGAAAGACCTAAAATTACAGATCCAAGAAGTGCAGCGCACCCCAAAGCGATTAGACCCAAATAGGCATTCCCCAAGGCACTTACTAGTTAGAGTGTCAGAGGTCAAAGAGAAAGAGAGGATCTTGAAAGCATGAGAGAGAAGCAATCCATCACATACAAGGGAAACCCAATAAGACTATGTGTAGATTTCTCAGCAGAAACCATGGGAGTTAGAAGACAGTGGGATGATATATTTAAGTTACTAAAAGAGAAAAACTGCCAACCGAGACTCCTATATCCAGGAAAATTGTCCTTCAAAAATGAGGGAGAAATTAAAACATTCTCAGACAAAAAGTCACTGATAGAACTTGTGACCAAGAGACCAGCTCTGCAAGAAATACTAAAGGGAGCACTAGAGTCAGAAAGGAAAAGACAGAAGAGAGAGGCATGGAGAAGAGTGCAGAAAGAAGGAAAGTCAGATATGATATATATAATACAAAAGGCAAAATGGTAGAGGAAAATATTATTCAAACAGTAATAACACTAAATGTTAATGGACTGAATTCCCCAATCAAAAGACATAGACTGGCAGAATGAATTAAAAAACAGGATCCTCCTATATGCTGTCTACAGGAAACACATCTTAGACCCAAAGATAAACATAGGTTGAAAGTGAAAGGTTGGGAAAAGATATTTCATGCAAATAACAACCAGAAAAGAGCAGGAGTGGCTATACTAATATCCAACAAATTAGACTTCAAATGTAAAACAGTTAAAAGAGACAAAGAAGGACACTATCTACTAATAAAAGGAACAATTAAACAAGAAGACATAACAATCATAAATATTTACGCACCGAACCAGAACGCCCCAAAATACATGAGAAATACACTGCAAACACTGAAAAGGGAAATAGACACATATACCATAATAGTTGGAGACTTCAAGTCACCACTCTCATCAAAGCACAGAACATCTAGACAGAAGATCAATAAAGAAATAGAGAATCTGAATATTACTATAAATGAGCTAGACTTAACAGACATTTATAGGACATTACATTCCACAACAGCAGGATACACCTTTTTTTCAAGTGCTCATGGATCATTCTCAAAGATAGACCATATGCTGGGTCACAAAGCAAGTCTTAACAAATTTACAAAGATTGAAATCATACACAACACTTTCTCAGATCATAAAGGAATGAAGTTGGAAATCAATAATAGGCGGACTGCCAGAAAATTCACAAATACATGGAGGCTCAACAACACACTCTTAAACAACAAGTGGGTCAAAGAAGAAATTGCAAGAGAAATTAGTAAATACCTAGAGGCAAATGAAAATGAAAACACAACATATCAAAACTTATGGGACGCAGCAAAGGCAGTGCTAAGAGGGAAATTTATTGCCCTAAATGCCTTTACAGAAAAGAAGAAAAGGCAAACGTTCAGGAATTAAGTGTCCACTTGGAAGAACTGGAGAAAGAACAGCAAACTAATCCCAAAGCAAGCAAAAGGAAAGAAATAACAAAGATTAGAGCACAAATAAATGAAATTGAAAACATGAAAACAATAGAGAAAATCAATAAGACCAGAAGTTGGTTCTATGAGAAAATCAATAAGATTGATGGGTCCTTAGCAAGATTGACAAAAAGAAGAAGAGAGAAGATGCAAATAAATAAGATCAGAAATGGAAGAGGAGACATAACCACTGACCTCACAGAAATAAAGGAGGTAATAACAGGATACTATGAACAACTTTACGCTAATAAATACAACAATTTAGATGAAATGGACGGGTTCCTGGAAAGACATGAACAACCAACTTTGACTCAAGAAGAAATAGATGACCTCAACAAACCAATCACAAAAAAGAGATTGAATTAATCATTCAAAAGCTTCCTAAAAAGAAAAGTCCAGGACCAGACGGCTTCACATGTGAATTCTATCAAACATTCCAGAAAGAATTAGTACCAACTCTCCTCAAACTCTTCAAAAAAATCGAAGTGGAGGGAAAACTACCTAATTCATTCTATGAAGCCAACATCACCTTCATACCAAAACCAGGCAAAAATATTACAAAAAAAGAAAACTACAGACCAATCTCTCTAATGAATATAGATGCAAAAAACCTCAATAAAATTCTAGCAAATCGTATCCAACAAAACATTAAAAGATTTATACATCATGACCAATTAGGATTCATCCCAGGTATGCAAGGATGGTTCAACATAAGAAAATCAATTAATGTAATACACCACATTAACAAATCAAAGCAGAAAAATCACATGATCATCTCAATTGATGCAGAGAAGGCATTTGACAAGATTCAACATCCTTTCCTGTTGAAAACACTTCAAAAGATAGGAATACAAGGGAACTTTCTTAAAATGATAGAGGGAATGTATGAAAAACCCACAGCTAATATCATCCTCAATGGGGAAAAATTGAAAACTTTCCCCCTAAGATCAGGAACAAGACAAGGATGTCCACTATCACCACTATTATTCAACATTGTGTTGCAAGTTCTAGCCAAAGCAATTAGACAAGAAAAAGAAATACAAGGCATCAAAATTGGAAAGGAAGAAGTAAAACTATCACTGTTTGCAGACGATATGATACTATACATCGAAAACCCAGAAAAATCGACAACAAAATTACTAGAGCTAATAAATGAGTACAGCAAAGTAGCAGGCTACAAGATCAACATTCAAAAATCTGTAGCATTTCTATACACTAGTAATGAACAAGCTGAGGGGGAAATCAAGAAACGAATCCCATTTACAATTGCAACTAAAAGAATAAAATACCTAGGAATAAATTTAACTAAAGAGACAAAAAACCTATATAAAGAAAACTACAAAAAACTGCTAAAAGAAATCACAGAAGACCTAAATAGATGGAAGGGCATACCGTGTTCATGGATTGGAAGACTAAATATAATTAAGATGTCAATCCTACCTAAACTGATCTACAGATTCAATGCAATACCAATCAAAATCCCAACAACTTATTTTTCAGAATTAGAAAAACCAATAAGCAAATTTATCTGGAAGGGCAGGGTGCCCCGAATTGCTAAAAACATCTTGAGGAAAAAAAAACGAAACTGGAGGTCTCGCGATGCCAGACTTTAAGGCATATTATGAAGCCACAGTGGTCAAAACAGCATGATATTGGCATAAAGATAGATATATTGACCTATAGAATCGAATAGAGTGCTCAGATATAGACCCTCTCATCTATGGACATTTGATCTTTGATAAGGCAGTCAAGCCAACTCACCTGGGACAGAACAGTCTCTTCAATAAATGCTGCCTAGAGAACTGGATATCCATATGTAAAAAAATGAAAGAAGACCCGTCTCTCACACCTTATACAAAAGTTAACTCAAAATGGATCAAAGATCTAAACATTAAGTCTAAGACCATAAAACAGTTAGAGGAAAATGTAGGGAGATATCTTATGAATCTTACAACTGGAGGCGGTTTTATGAACCTTAAACCTAAAGCAAGAGCACTGAAGAAGGAAATAACTAAATGGGAGCTCCTCAAAGTTAAACACTTTTGTGCATCAAAGAACTTCATCAAGAAAGTAGAAAGACAGCCTACACAATGGGAGATAATATTTGGAAATGACATATCAGATAAACATCTAGTATCCAGAATTTATAAAGAGATTGTTCAACTCAACAACAAAAAGACAGCCAACCCAATTACAAAATGGGAAAAAGACTTGAACAGACACCTACCAGAAGAGGAAATACAGATGGCCAAGAGGCACATGAAGAGATGCTCAATGTCCCTGGCCATTAGAGAAATGCAAATCAAAACCACAATGAGATATCATCTCACACCCACCAGAATGGCCATTATCAACAAAACAGAACATGACAAGTGCTGGAGAGGATGCGGTGAAAGAGGCACACTTATCCACTGTTGGTGGGAATGTCAAATGGTGCAACCACTGTGGAAGGCAGTTTGGCGGTTCCTCAAAAAGCTGAATATAGAATTGCCATATGACCCAGAAATACCATTGCTAGGTATCTACTCAGAGAACTTAAGGGCAAAGACACAAACGGACATTTGCACACCAATGTTTATAGCAGTGTTATTTACAATTGCAAAGAGTTGGAAACAGCCAAAATGTCCATCAACAGAAGAATGGCTAAACAAACTGTGGTATATACATACGATGGAATATTATGTAGCTTTAAGACAAGATAAACTTATGAATCATGTAATAACATGGATGGACCTAGAGAATATTATGCTGAGTGAGTCCAGCCAAAAACTGAAGGACAAATACTGTATGGTCCCACGGATGTGAACGGACATTCGAGAATAAACTTGAAATATGTCATTGGTAACAGAGTCCAGCAGGAGTTAGAAACAGGGTAAGATAATGGGTAATTGAAGCTGAAGGGATACAGACTGTGCAACAAGACTGTATACAAAAACTCAAAAATGGACAGCACAATAATACCTAATTGTAAAGTAATCATGTTAAAACACTGAATGAAGCTGCATCTGAGCTATATGGTTTTTTTTTTTTTTACTATTATTACTACTTTTGTTTCTTTTCTCTATATTAACATTCTATATCTTTTTCTGTTGTGTTGCTAGTTCCTCTAAACTGATGCAGATGTACTAAGAAACGATGATCATGCATCTATGTGATGATGTTAAGAATTACTGATTGCATATGTATAATAGTATGATTTCTAAATGTTGTGTTAATTTCTTTTTTTTCCATTAATAAAAAAAATAGAAATAAAATTCTTTGTTTCACATGAAAAAAAACTAAGATAGACTAAAAATTTTAAAACTCTTTTGTAGGCAATCATTTTCAATTTGTGGTATTATTCATATTTTAAATTTAACATATGGCTAGAATAGGCTATGTATTCCTTTGCATGGCCTTGAATATTGTAAACTTTTTTTTTTGATTTTGTCAGCATTTTAGTTTGAAAGGCTTTTCTTTGTTGCATTTCTTTGGTATATTTGTGCTATATCTTCCATTGAAGCTCCAAATTTCCATGTTTTCAATGCTCAGATTTATCTTCTTCTTATTTACATCCCTGTTTTCTATGGCTGCTTTCATGTTTCTTTCAAGTTCATTTTTCAAGGAAAATGGTTTCTAGTTTATGACATTAGCATTTGGATAAAATTCATCAATACGTAGAAAAGGAATTCAGGTTCATCAAAATATGAAATCACAAAAGGAAATCAAAGGAGAGTATGCTCCTGTAAGAATCTGGAAAGAGGGTCCCATAGACCTGTTTGCAAGTCATGCAATCGATAGCATTTGTTTCTCATGTAGAAGATAGAGTATTTCTCTCCCAGGTCATCCGTGATTATGGGGTGAGGCTCTTTGATATATGGCTAGGGTATTTATTTCATTGAATATATTACAGTTCTAAAAGGGTTGGATTTTGTTGGGCTTTTTCCAATCTATTCCTAGTAAATCAGTATGCCCACAACATTTCTCTATATCTTTTGATTTTAAATAATATTGGTTAAATTAATTCACAAGTGGCTTCTAAAGACATTTTTAAGGTGCACTCAAGCAAATTTATAAATATAGCCTCTGCTTTGGTGGCATGCAGAAAGAACCAAACATCCACTACTGGCCAGGGAAGACTGGCCTTAAATTGAATGCTCAAAAGTGATTCAGATTTATGTGACACCTGACACTCGGAGTTAGAGCTCAGAAGTCATGAAAGTCAGCATTATCCCATTCAGCAACTATTTAAAAAAAGAAAGCTGAAAAAAGGGATCAGACTTTGTCTCAGAGATATGAACAAAGCTGATCTGGACAGGACTAAGGGAAATGAGAATACTGGGTAAAGGATGATATGGCCCATATTTTCAGATTTCAATCTCTGTGCAAGATTGAAGGGTAGATGTTTATTTGATGCAAAATTTATATTTGGGGTAGTACATTATCCAATTTAACTTGTATGGTCAGTTTACTTGAATACTATAATTACATGGAATCGTGAATAGGGCATGAGATCTTGTCAGTTTGTACAGGTTAGTGTGATGCCCAGATATATCCCAGAGAAATTTGGGCAGAGAAAAAAAAAGTATGTGCAAACTCCCCTTGGGGGACTGGGAAGGAGGAAATGGGGGACTTGGAAGGAGGAAATATTAAACTCCCCATCTGGGGATATCCTCACAAGCAATGGGGTCAACCGATTCAATAGGTTGAGCCCTCAGTATGGTGGCTTGTGCCTATGAATCTTATTCCTAGCAAAGGAGTGGCTAAGCTTACTGATAATTAAGAGTCACCCCCAGAAAGCCTCTTTTGTTGCTGAGATTTGGCCTCTCTCTCTAAGCCACCTGGGCAGATGAACTCACTGCCCTCCCCCTTACACGGGACATGACTCCCAGGGGTGTAAAACTCCCTGTCAACATGGGACCTGACTCCCAGGAATGAGCTGAGAATGAGCCAGAACCTGGAATGAGAAAGCCTTCTTGATCAAAAGGGGGAAGAGACAAATGAGACAAAATAAAGTCCAAGTGGCTGAGAGATTTCAAACAGAGTCAGGAGGTTATCCTGGAGATTGTTCTTATGCATTATATAGATACCACTTTTTAGTTTAGTGTAATAGAGAGACTGGAGGGAAGTACCTGAAACTGTTAAGCCATGGTCCAGTAGCCTTGATTCTTGAAGAAGACTGTATAACTATATAATTTTCACAATGTGACTGTGTGATTGTGAAAACCTTGTGTGTGATACTCCTTTTGGCTGTGGTATGGACATATGAGTAAACAAACAAACAAAAAAAGGTAATAAGTAAATAAATAATAGGGGAGATAAAGGGTAAAACCTGGATAGATTGAAATACTGTTGAGTCAATGAGAGGGAGGGGTAAGGGGCATGGGATGTATGAGTTATATATTTTTCTTCATATTTCTTTTTCTGGAGTGATACATGTGTTCTAAAAATTAGCATGGTGAAGAATATACAACTATGTGTTGATATTTTGAGTCATTGATTATATATTATGGCTGGACTGCATGTGTATGAACATTTCTCAGTAAAGATACTTTTAAGAAAAAGTGATTCAGAGTTTCTGAAGAAATTCTCTGTTTTTTTCATAAACTTTTTTGATCATAAACCCACCACTATATTATCTTTTATTGCACTTGTCCACAAGAAATGAATTTTTCTTCTCCTTGACCTAGTTTCTGGAAATGAAATTTATTTTGCTTTGTATCACTGCTCCACTGGAAAGCTTCTAGTGATGATCAGCACTGCTCAGGTAGTTGTGTTGATTAAATCAAATCAGAGCTTAGCTTGCCACTGTGGGCCCACGTCAATTCTGACACTATGGCATTAACTTATAATATTTTTTGTCAGTAAACTATAATTGGGGGATCCAGAAGTTGAAATTGTATAGATCCTTAAACTGCTTAAATGATCACATATCCACAGGTTTGCTCAGTTTTCACTCCTATTTAAAATAAAAGAACTAGGTGATCATCCAATCCCTGAACAAATAATTGTTGAGCCCTGTCCTGGGCAAGGTGGTAGTCTCAATGCATGCAAAGATAAAGAAAACCACAATCCCTGTCTTGGAGAAGGTTTCATCTAAAACTAGCCTCAAAATACCACTGAACAAAAAGGGAAAAGCAATGAAAACTATACCATAAACATATGCAGTACCTGAAGTTTCTTCATGAATGCTAGTAGTGGGAAATAAAGGGAGGGGGGAAAGAAGAAATAAAAATTGTTGAGAAACTGTCATATGCCAAGGACTACAGCATGCTTTTTTTGTTGTTTGTTTGTTGGCTTGAAACAATCAAAATATATTTTCCCATTTCTGGGGGCCAGATATCCAAACTCAAAGTGTTGTAAGGGCCACTGTGCCTCCAAATTCTCTAGGGGAGAATCCTTCCTAGCCTTTTATAATGTAGCCATTCCTTGGCTACATAACTCCAGTCTCTACCTCTGGCTTCACATGACTTCTTCTTCTACATGAGTTTCTTCTCCATGTGTGTTTTGCAAGTGATATCCTCATACGCAGTCTTGGGCATGTGTTTTAAATATGCTATTTGAATGAATACTTATGTCACCATTGCAAGACAGAGATTGTTCTCATTATATAAATAAACTAAAACTCAGAAGATTAAGTAATTTGCAAGATTACAGAACTAGTAAATAGTATATTGAGAATTTAAACTGAAGGCATGGTTGCAGTCATGGGAGAAGAAATTAGTTCATGCAATCATGTATGGAGACAGAGAAATAGTAGACATAAGGCACCAGAATATTTCCCTAAAACACAGTAATTGCCTCATTCTCTGTATCAAGTACCTAGATCATTGAATTGTAACTTCCTGTATATCTTTTTTTTTTTTACTAGATCACAAGTTTTTGAAAGCAAGAGGACAGTGTCTTGCACATCTTTGTATTTTTGCCTTGAATTCTACTCAGTAAATGTCCCTGAATCATAACATTTGAGTGAACAGTTGGGCATTTATCCTATGTTAAGCTCTTTCTTTGATATTTCAAAACAGTCATTTCAAAAAGTATGCCAGGTTCTGGGGTCAAAATGGCAAGCCAGCCACTGTTACAGCATCGGGCTGGTGGTGAGTGGTATTAGAAAATCTTGTTACAGTGTTACAGGGTTCAATAGACTGGGGCTAATGCAAGATAATACAATAACTGAGGCTGAAGATGTTGAAAGAAGTTATAAGGTTTCTTGAGAACCTTTATAATGACAGGATGTTTCACATTAAGAGAACACTGGGCCTGAGCATGAGAGAGCAGATCTTGCCTAAAGAGCAGAGGACAAAATATGAGGAGAATAAATTCTATCTTGAACCATATTTTGAAGAAGTTATTCAGGGAAGAAAAGAAAGAGGAGAATAGGCAAAGAAATGATCATGTGATTGAAATGATGCAACTGTCCCCAAAGTACTTTTATGAAGGTGGTGAAAATGTACAATTTAAGGACTATTTGAGCTAAAATGTATTACTCTAAACAAATACAATTTGTAATCATTGTTAGAGTTTTTGAATTCTAAACCTTATAAAAAATCTACTGAACTCACTTACCTGTTATAGCTCTTTCCAAATCTGTAAGCTATATTTAACTAGTGTTTAATTGCTTCCTGGGGCTCAGAAAGAACACTTTAATCAGTTCTCACTGACTGAATAACCTCAATTTACTAAAGCATATAAGGATATAATGTTATACCAAGTAATCATCTTTACATTGCCTTTGTATGTTATCAAGATGCTTGGATGCCAGCCTCAGGAAGACCTAACTTGCAGGTATGAAATTGAGCAAGAAGCAAGTGTCACCACGTGATTGCAACTGAAGTCAACAGAGTAGTCCAACAGATTGGCTTTTATGCTCCATAAATCTTCAGTAGAATGAAAAGAAAGAGAAAGGATTCATTCCCCAGTTTGCCAAGATTGGGAACCAGCCTCACTTCAGCTCTCTTTAACCACTGGCTTTCAAAATATTTATTTTGCATCCAAACCAATAATAAAAAAATGCTGTACACAACCCCAACATGGAGATGTATAAATAATGTATATGTACTCCTGTGCTAATGTGTTTATTAGGCATTAAAAATTAGATAAAATATAAGGACAAATTATAATTTTTTTCCATATTCCAGTGACTTGTTCATTATCATTATAAAAAAACTTCTTTTACTTCTTTCACTATAACCTGGCAGAGATTGAATATGAGTTAAGTTTTAAGGTTTTAGGTTGATTACATCAGACATAAGCTAAAACTTTTCAGTAATGTCTTTTCCACCCCTAAATTATCAAGTGCTTTCTTTGGTGGCAGTGAAAGAGTTGGAAGCACAGCAAGCAGGGAAGGAGTTGTGTGGGCGCCACAGTTGTCCACAGCAAGCCATGACTGTGTGGGGCAGAAATATCTGACTGGAACCTTACCTGTAAGAACAAAATAGACCAGGAAAAACAAGTTTTAAATTATATTTTAAATTCTGAGAGAACCAAAAGTATGTATATATATTTAGCAGCTGTGTATATATGTGTATGCATGGGGGTATAAATCTGCCCCCAAAGATGAGATATAATGTTCCACATTCATTATATTTAAGTTACAACATAATTGCAAAGAGGGTCTTTTAAAGTTTTTGTAAATATATTAGAAAACCTCTTTAAATTCTTTAAGGGCCTCTCTTCTAGTGGATACTCAGATTATTTTTTGAAACACCCATCCTGAAATTATTCTTGAATATTCTCTCTTGTCAGTTTTTGTATATATATATATTTTACAATAAAAATGCTAAAAAACTCACCATAATAAAAAAAGAAATGCCAGTTTCATGAATCAGTTCAATACTGAGGACACAATTATACTCTACTGTGGTACCATAATGCAAAGCTGAAATTCAATACAGTATCTCAAGCATATGCACAAAAGGAAGCAAAAGGTCTTGCTGAAACATGATGAAAATCTGGTGATTTGTTTATTAAATAATTTCATATTTATTGTATGGAACCATCAGTATGCTAAAAATTCACCCAAAGGTTTATTGATATTTTTAAATTCTTAATGTCAAAGTTTAAAATTTTTATTACACAATTGATATATCTTGTTCATTCTCAATTATTCCAGTATCCTTTGTAATACAAAGATAAGTAGATCCAAATTTTTAAGAAGATGATCTCAGAGTCAGTTTTAATGTGTAAAAATCAGGGAATTCAATTAGAGGACTCTGTAGTTCCCATTAGTCCTAGATTTTCATATTATTTCCATTAGTGATTTTTAATCTATTTACATATAAATGAAATTTTATTAAGCTATAACTATAGCTGGATCAAGAAATCAAAGATATTGGTCTGCCTTAAATGAGTTCACAATGCAGCGTTGGAAGTAGACAAGCTTAAAAGTAATGAATTGCAATATAGTGGGAAAACAGAAGAGAGTGCCAAACTCAATGCAAGATTTAGCAAGGCAAAGCACCAGAGAAAACTATACCAATTATACTTGGTCTTGGAGGATGAATAGGTATATGCTAGGTAGCAAAAGGGGACAAATTACTTTAAGTAAAAGGATCCAAATGCACAAAAGCAAAGGGGCACAGTAAAACAAGAGGATGAGATTATCTGTCATTCTAAGACATTGATTTCCCTTGGTAGTAAGCTTTATCCAGTCCTTGCAAATCAAAGATGGGCATTTATTTTCATCTCAGTTTTTTTTTTATTAATTAAAAAAAGAATTAACAAAACAATTAGAAATCATTCCAATCTACATGTACAATCAGTAATTCTTAATAACATCACATAGTTGCATATTCATCATTTCTTAGTACATTTGCATCGATTTAGAAAAAGAAATAAAAAGACAACAGAATAAGAATTAAAACAATAATAGAAAGAAAAAAAACAAAAAAAACAAAAACAAAAAACCTATACCTCACATGCAGCTTCATTCAGTGTTTTGACATAATTGCATTACAATTGGGTAGTATTGTGCTGTCCATTTCTGAGTTTTTATATCAAGTCCCGTTGTACAGTCTGTATCCCTTCATCTCCAATTATCCCTTCTCTCTTTTTTTTTTTAATTAACGGAAAAAAAGAAATTAACCCAACATTTAGAGATCATACCATTCTACACATGCAATCATTAATTCTTAACATCATCACATAGATGCATGATCATCATTTCTTAGTACATTTGCATTGGTTTAGAAGAACTAGCAACATAACCGAAAAAGATATAGAATGTTAATATAGAGAAAAAAATAAAAGTAATAATAGTAAAATCAAAACAAAACAAAACAAAACAAAACAAAAACCTATAGCTCAGATGCAGCTTCATTCAGTGTTTTAACATGATTACTTTACAATTAGGTATTATTGTGCTGTCCATTTTTGAGTTTTTGTATACAGTCCTGTTGCACAGTCTGTATCCCTTCAGCTTCAATTACCCATTGTCTTACCCTGTTTCTAACTCCTGCTGAACTCTGTTACCAATGACATATTTCAAGTTTATTCTCGAATGTCCGTTCACATCAGTGGGACCATACAGTATTTGTCCTTTAGTTTTTGGCTGGATTCACTCAGCATAATATTCTCTAGGTCCATCCATGTTATTACATGGTTCATAAGTTTATCTTGTCTTAAAGCTGCATAATATTCCATCGTATGTATATACCACAGTTTGTTTAGCCACTCTTCTGTTGATGGAGATTTTGGCTGTTTCCATCTCTTTGCAATTGTAAATAATGCTGCTATAAACATTGGTGTGCAAATGTCCGTTTGTGTCTTTGCCCTTAAGTCCTTTGAGTAGATACCTAGCAATGGTATTGCTGGGTCGTATGGCAATTCTATATTCAGCTTTTTGAGGAACCGCCAAACTGCCTTCCACAGTGGTTGCACCCTTTGACATTCCCACCAACAGTGGATAAGTGTGCCTCTTTCTCCGCATCCTCTCCAGCACTTGTCATTTTCTGTTTTGTTGATAATGGCCATTCTGGTGGGTGTGAGATGATATCTCATTGTGGTTTTGATTTGCATTTCTCTAATGGCCAGGGACATTGAGCATCTCTTCATGTGCCTCTTGGCCATCCGTATTTCCTCTTCTGGTAGGTGTCTGTTCAAGTCTTTTTCCCATTTTGTAATTGGGTTGGCTGTCTTTTTGTTGTTGAGATGAACAATCTCTTTATAAATTCTGGATACTAGACCTTTATCTGATATATCATTTCCAAATATTGTCTCCCATTGTGAAGGCTGTCTTTCTACTTTCTTGATGAAGTTCTTTGATGCACAAAAGTGTTTAATTTTGAGGAGTTCCCATTTATTTATTTCCTTCATTAGTGCTCTTGCTTTAGGTTTAAGGTCCATAAAACCGCCTCCAGTTGTAAGATCCATAAGATATCTCCCAACATTTTCCTCTAACTGTTTTATGGTCTTAGGCCTAATGTTTAGATCTTTGATCCATTTTGAGTTAACTTTTGTATAGGGTGTGAGAGATGGGTCTTCTTTCATTCTTTTGCATATGGATATCCAGTTCTCTAGGCACCATTTATTGAAGAGACTGCTCTGTCCCAGGTGAGTTGGCTTGACTGCCTTATCAAAGATCAAATGTCCATAGATGAGAGGGTCTATATCTGAGCACTCTATTCGATTCCATTGGTCGATATATCTATCTTTATGCCAATACCATGCTGTTTTGACCACTGTGGCTTCATAATATGCCTTAAAGTCAGGCAGCGCGAGACCTCCAGCTTCGTTTTTTTTCCTCAAGATGTTTTTAGCAATTCGGGGCACCCTGCCCTTCCAGATAAATTTGCTTATTGGTTTTTCTATTTCTGAAAAATAAGTTGTTGGGATTTTGATTGGTATTGCATTGAATCTGTAAATCAATTTAGGTAGGATTGACATCTTAACTCTATTTAGTCTTCCAATCCATGAACACGGTATGCCCTTCCATCTATTTAGGTCTTCTGTGATTTCTTTTAGCAGTTTTTTGTAGTTTTCTTTATATAGGTTTTTTGTCTCTTTAGTTAAATTTATTCCTAGGTATTTTATTCTTTTAGTTGCAATTGTAAATGGGATTCGTTTCTTGATTTCCCCCTCAGCTTGTTCATTACTAGTGTATAGAAATGCTACAGATTTTTGAATGTTGATCTTGTAACCTGCTACTTTGCTGTACTCATTTATTAGCTCTAGTAGTTTTGTTGTGGATTTTTCCGGGTTTTCGACGTATAGTATCATATCGTCTGCAAACAGTGATAGTTTTACTTCTTCCTTTCCAATTTTGATGCCTTGTATTTCTTTTTCTTGTCTAATTGCTCTGGCTAGAACCTCCAACACAATGTTGAATAATAGTGGTGATAGTGGACATCCTTGTCTTGTTCCTGATCTTAGGGAGAAAGTTTTCAATTTTTCCCCATTGAGGATGATATTAGCTGTGGGTTTTTCATATATTCCCTCTATCATTTTAAGGAAGTTCCCTTGTATTCCTATCTTTTGAAGTGTTTTCAACAGGAAAGGATGTTGAATCTTGTCGAATGCCTTCTCTGCATCAATTGAGATGATCATGTGATTTTTCTGCTTTGATTTGTTGATATGGTGTATTACATTAATTGATTTTCTTATGTTGAACCATCCTTGCATACCTGGGATGAATCCTACTTGGTCATGATGTATAATTCTTTTAATGTGTTGTTGGATATGATTTGCTAGAATTTTATTGAGGATTTTTGCATCTGTATTCATTAGAGAGATTGGTCTGTAGTTTTCTTTTTTTGTAATATCTTTGCCTGGTTTTGGTATGAAGGTGATGTTGGCTTCATAGAATGAATTAGGTAGTTTTCCCTCCACTTCGATTTTTTTGAAGAGTTTGAAGAGAATTGGTACTAATTCTTTCTGGAACGTTTGGTAGAATTCACATGTGAAGCCATCTGGTCCTGGACTTTTCTTTTTAGGAAGCTTTTGAATGACTAATTCAATTTCTTTACTTGTGATTGGTTTGTTGAGGTCATCTATGTCTTCTTGAGTCAAAGTTGGTTGTTCATGTCTTTCCAGGAACCTGTCCATTTCATCTAAATTGTTGTATTTATTAGCGTAAAGTTGTTCATAGTATCCTGTTATTACCTCCTTTATTTCTGTGAGGTCAGTAGTTATGTCTCCTCTTCCATTTCTGATCTTATTTATTTGCATCCTCTCTCTTCTTCTTTTTGTCAATCTTGCTAAGGGCCCATCAATCTTATTGATTTTCTCATAGAACCAACTTCTGGCCTTATTGATTTTCTCTATTGTTTTCATGTTTTCAATTTCATTTATTTGTGCTCTAATCTTTGTTATTTCTTTCCTTTTGCTTGCTTTGGGGTTAGCTTGCTGTTCTTTCTCCAGTTCTTCCAAATGGATAGTTAATTCCTGAATTTTTGCCTTTTCTTCTTTTCTGATATAGGCATTTAGAGCAATAAATTTCCCTCTTAGCACTGCCTTTGCTGCGTCCCATAAGTTTTGATATGTTGTGTTTTCATTTTCATTCGCCTCGAGGTATTTGCTAATTTCTCTTGCAATTTCTTCTTTGACCCAGTCGTTGTTTAGGAGTGTGTTGTTGAGCCTCCATGTATTTGTGAATTTTCTGGCACTCTGCCTATTATTGATTTCCAACATCATTCCTTTATGGTCCGAGAAAGTGTTGTGTAAGATTTCAATCTTTTTAAATTTGTTGAGACTTGCTTTGTGACCCAGCATATGGTCTATCTTTGAGAATGATCCATGAGCACTTGAGAAAAAGGTGTATCCTGCTGTTGTGGGATGTAATGTCCTATAAATGTCTATTAAGTCTAGTTCATTTATAGTAATATTCAGATTCTCTATTTCTTTGTTGATCCTCTGTCTAGATGTTCTGTCCCTTGATGAGAGTGGTGAGTTGAAGTCTCCAACTATTATGGTATATGAGTCTATTTCCCTTTTCAGTGTTTGCAGTATATTCCTCACGTATTTTGGGGCATTCTGATTCGGTGCGTAAATATTTATGATTGTTATGTCTTCTTGTTTAATTGTTCCTTTTATTAGTATATAGTGTCCTTCTTTGTCTCTTTTAACTGTTTTACATTTGAAGTCTAATTTGTTGGATATTAGTATAGCCACTCCTGCTCTTTTCTGGTTGTTATTTGCATGAAATATCTTTTCCCAACCTTTCACTTTCAACCTATGTTTATCTTTGGGTCTAAGATGTGTTTCCTGTAGACAGCATATCGAAGGATCCTGTTTTTTAATCCATTCTGCCAATCTATGTCTTTTGATTGGGGAATTCAGTCCATTAACATTTAGTGTTATTACTGTTTGGATAATATTTTCCTCTAACATTTTGCCTTTTGTATTATATATATCATATCTGATTTTCCTTCTTTCTACACTCTTTTCCATATCTCTCTCTTCTGTCTTTTTGTATCTGACTCTAGTGCTCCCTTTAGTATTTCTTGCAGAGCTGGTCTCTTGGTCACAAATTCTTTCAGTGACTTTTTGTCTGAGAATGTTTTAATTTCTCCCTCATTTTTGAAGGATAATTTTGCTGGATATAGGAGTCTTGGTTGGCAGTTTTTCTCTTTTAGTATTTTAAATATATCATCCCACTGTCTTCTAGCTTCCATGGGTCTGCTGAGAAATCTACACAAAGTCTTATTGGGTTTCCCTTGTATGTAATGGATTGTTTTTCTCTTGCTGCTTTCAAGATCTTCTCTTTCTCTTTGACCTCTGACATTCTAACTAGTAAGTGTCTTGGAGAACGCCTATTTGGGTCTAATCTCTTTGGGGTGCACTGCACTTCTTGGATCTGTAATTTTAGGTCTTTCATAAGAGTTGGGAAATTTTCAGTGATAATTTCTTCCATTAGTTTTTCTCCTCCTTTTCCCTTCTCTTCTCCTTCTGGGACACCCACAACATGTATATTTGTGCGGTTCATATTGTCCTTGAGTTCCCTGATACCCTGTTCAAATTTTTCCATTCTTTTCCCTATAGTTTCTGTTTCTTTTTGGAATTCAGATGTTCCATTCTCCAAATCACTAATTCTATCTTCTGTCTCTTTAAATCTATCATTGTAGCTATCCATTATTTTTTCTATGTTTGCTACTTTATCCTTCACTTCCATAAGTTCTGCAATTTGTTTTTTCAGTTTTTCTATTTCTTCTTTATGTTCAGCCCATGTCCTCTTCATGTCCTCCCTCAATTTATCGATTTCATTTTTGAAGAGGTTTTCCATTTCTGTTCGTATATTCAGCATTAGTTGTCTCAGCTCTTGTGTCTCATTTGAGCTATTGGTTTGTTCCTTTGACTGAGCCATATTCTCAATCTTTTGAGCGTGGGCAGTTATCTTCTGCTGCTGGCGTCTGGGCATTTATTCAGATTTCTCTTGGTGTTGGACCCAGCAAGGTTGTAATATTTTTCTGTGAAATCTCTGGGTTCTGTTTTTCTTATCCTGCCCAGTAGGTGGCGCTCGTGGCACACGTTTGTCTGCGGGTCCCACCAGTAAAAGGTGCTGTGGGACCTTAAACTTTGGAAAACTCTCGCCATCCTGGGGGTTCGCTAGCCGAAGCGGCTTGAGCCGGCCCGGGGTCCGAACACAGGGAGGGTGTCCGAACGCAGGGAGGGTTGCTGGTCGCTGCAGCCAGGGAAAGAGCCCGTCCGAATTTCCTAGTCGGCCCTGGGCAACAAGCATGGCGGGAGGGCGCCAGCGGCAGCGGCCCTCCCGAGAGAGTGCACGTTTCCCGGGAGTCACGGGGTCACCGTTCTCCGCGGCCTGGGGGTTTCCAATTCAATTCTCTCAGTTGGTCCGGGGGCTGCGCGTGGTGTGGGCGCCAGTCGCCTTGGTTTCAGGGGACCACCTCTCCAATTCTCCCAGCCGGCCCGGGAAGGGGGAAGGGAGTAACTCCGGCCGCTTGCCACCCCGCCCGGTAAGGCCCACGCGCCTCGGCGATCTCACCCGAGCTGCTTCTCTCAGCCAGCCAGCCATTCCAGGATGGGGTACGCTGTCTTTTTTATCTCTGTTGTGGCTTTGGGCGCTTTCTGTATCGTTTCTACTCCCCTAGTAGGTGTCCTGGAGAAGAAACTAAGATCCGCGCGTCTTACTAAGCAGCCATCTTCCAGGAAGTCTCATCTCAGTTTTAGTCTTTATTAAATATATTTATAAGTAAAGGAAAGGCAAAGATACAGATATAGCGGCCTTTCTATACTTCCCTGCTTTGCACAGGGATGAAGCAGCAGCTGCAGTGGGATCCCAAGAATAGAAACCTGTGCTATTTTGGAGGTTCACCCTGAAAGGGCTCCTCGGAGAGCTACTTCACTGGCTCATCCACTAGCAGGTGAACAATTGTTCCCTCCAAGACCTCCTTTCTTCCACAATATCAGTACTATGAGTTTATCAAATAAGCAATATCCTGCCTCCACTATCTACTGAAGGAGATAGAAAATGTTTTGTAATGTCCAGGCTGAATGTTTCATATCTTCTTATATCTGTCTGCTGGAAAATCTGTTTGCTTTTTTTTTTTTTTTTGCATTCTCTGATTTATTTTCATGTCCAACATATAGAAAATTGCTGTTACTAAACTATCCTACATTAATGCCTTGAATGTGCCATCATGAAAATTAAAATTATTAGCAACCTGAAACGAGAATCTTTTCCCCAAGTATTCTTCTTTGGTTTTTCACTGACTTTTTAACTGTATTCACCTTTACAGTAAGTAACTAAGTGAATTTTACTATTTTGTGTTTCAGGATGTATTTCATGTAACTGATATAATTCAGTTCCCTCAGGATTTTAGAATGACACCATACATTCTCTCATTTTTTTAAACGTAAGTTACCACCTCACATTAGTACATTAATTTCTAGGTTTCAAAATTTTTTGTTTACTCCAAAAATGATTTAGTTGTGTTCCACTGTTGTCAAATAGAAAGATAACTATACGGTGAAAGAAATACGTGGGTTAAAGTTGAATAAACCTGAAATTTGTCCAATGTCTTTGATTCATCATTCATGTGCCATCAAGTTTGAATAATAGGATAAATGCAAAATAAGAATTAATTTGAAAACAGATCAGCACATTTTCAGAGTAGTCATAAAATTAAGATACCATATGGTACATTTTGAAAGCAAGACCAATTTCTTGCACTTAGCAGGAAGGCCCAATTACTGTTAACTTTTATGTTTATTTACACTGATAATTTCAATTATTATAAAATGGTTCAACCAGGCTTCATTAATAAGGATCTAGGAAAGATTAAAATCCATACAAAATGAGCATCTATTTTTAATAAAGTTGGTTTGGTTGTCAGTAGTGAGTACAGGTGGAAGGTATTTGGGGTGGTGAGAGATTGAAGCAGTATCATTAAATATGTAGATTCATTTGGTAGTTATTTGTGATGGTTTGTAGCTACATGCACCAAAAAAAACATGTCCTTAAACTTAGTGGTATCAACCCATGTAAGTAGGATCTTTTCAGGAGGTCAATTCAGTTATAGTGAGGCCCAAGATGGGTCTTAATTCTGTTACAAGAATTATTTATAAACAAAATAAAATTCAGACAAAGAAAAAGCCACAGAAAGCAAGAAGCTGAAATTCAATGTAATTCAGAAGAGAATGAAGAGGACAGGAGACCCAGAATTCCAGTCTTCAGAATGAAAGCATTGCCTTGAAGATGGCTTGATCTGGGCTTTCTCTTAACCTCAAAACTGTAACCTAATAAATCCCACTGTTTGACCCAATGCATTTCATGATATTTTCTTGAACAGTTAAGGAAACCAAAACAGTATTAAAAAAAAATTCTGAATCAACATTACTTGAGACTAGAGAACCCAGAATAAAGATATCACTCAGGAACTAGAAAATAATAGGAGGTATAAGAAAACGATGATTTATTTTCTAGTGAAAATCTGTCATTCACTGTCACTCAAAATCTTTTGAACACTCATTTAAAGTTTTGATAATTTTATACAGTATGAATACAACTTCTCTATATTGAATATAAAAACTATTTCCCAGGATCCCTTTTATCTAGGTGTAGACATAAGACTTGTCCTCTGTCATTCAGATGCATTTTTACAAAGAAGTATGGGCATGGGCATATTGCATTGGTTTTATGCTTCAAGACTCAGTGGTGGTACTTGACTGATGAGCTTCCAAACAACACCAGTTCCCTTAGAAGACTAACCCATGGTTTTAAAAATTTCAGCCCAGAATCTGTTTCTTCTAGCTTTCCATGGATTCTTTAAGATACTCTACCTCTTAAAAAGCTTCCATTGATCACAGTAAGAGGAGTTTTTGTCTACAATTAAGAACATTGACAAGTTCACTAATTACTTCCAGAAGTGGGTGCAGGCAATAAACCTGTGTTATCCAATATGGTAACTACTAGTTCTATGTGGCTATTTTAAAATTAATTTTAAATGCACTAAAATAAATTAAATGAAATTAAAATTCAGTTCCTCAGTTACACTAGCTACATTTTAATACCCACATGTGGCTAATGGCTACTTTCATTATATGGCACAGATATAGAGCAATTCAATCATCACAGAAAGTTCTATTAGACAGTACTGCAGTAAATTTCCAAGGAAATCAGAACATGAGATTTGTTATTTAACTTAGTTGCAGAGGAACTAATAACCTAGTTAACACTAGAGGATGAAATAATGTTAGTGCATGAGTTGCAGTGGTGAAACATAGCATCAGAATTTTTACCTAAAGTCATCTTTACTGACATGGCCATTGAAAGCACATCTCTCACAAACCGAGTGGCAGGTACTATAATATTATGCTAGAATGAGCTGGTTCCATCTAACTGCACTAGAAAAGTTAAGAAAAAAATGAAAAATTCAAGAATCAAAATTTGGGGTTGAAAATAAGTGCTTTTTCAACCGAACGAAACATGAAATGATCCAGCCATGAGATCTCAATAAATGCTTTCAAGTAAGTTTTTCTGTAATTACAGGCTTAAACCAAATTAAGATTCTAATCATATGGAAATTCAAAATAGATTGGATTCACTGATTTGAATAAGGTAGCCTCTAAAGAAAGGTGATATTTGAGAGGATTCTGATGACACCATGTATTTGAAACCACTAAGCTCCAGAGAGCTTCATTATTCAGCAGAATCAGTCCTTTCCCTCTTGTCCAATTATACTTGTCCTTTATTGCTTGAAGATCTTGAAATAACCTCACCTGATGCTCCATTCTTGACGCATCTTATTTCACTTAAATCTGATACAGAGAGCCAAATGCAAAGTCATATCTAGGAAATAAGTTTATATAATGATTATATGATATTGTTAATTTTGACTAATAAATTTCTGAATAATATGCATGGGAGTAGATTCATAAGGACTATATAGGAAGAGGAAATATAATTTTATAAGATTGATTATACTTATTGTAGTATCTAAATTCAATACACTAGCTTAAAAGATGGGAGTTATTTTAATACATTGCTGATTTAGTTAGCTAAAACCTGAACTCAATGCTTTGAAATGCCAGAACTTTCTTAGTATGAGGCCTGAAGAAATTGAAAGACCAAAAGAAGGAAGAATTTAATAATTGATTGATCACGTGGACACTACCTTCATCAAACGTTAGGAATTGTGTAAAAAGGAAATAATCAGCATCATGGAATGGCATAAAAGAGGTAATGGAATCCTGGAATTATAGAGTTAAGAAGTAGCCCTTAATCTTCTGATAAAGCAATTTTTGTAAAAGGCAATAAGAATGTACTTGCCTATAGACAGGTCAGTATATCCCAGTTGATATTTGTGGTCCCAGCATAATTATCAGTAGCACCCCATTTCACTTGGTAAATCTTAGCCTGGATGTTGAATTATATATCAATTCACCTACAGGGATCTTTGGTTTTTGTTGAGAAATATAATTTAATTCTGTTAATTAAATATATCCATGCAACCTGGATTCAGAATTTGGTCATGCAAAATATGTGTTGGTTACTTGTATTCATCTTTTTGGTATAAATCTCAGCAAAGGTAGTATGGATTTGTAAACAACAGTAGGAATGACATCCTGATTCAACCACTTCCTCATTATAATAGAGGCAATATAGTTCTGGAAAGAGAAACAACATCAGCTTCCTGATTACAGCACAGACATCTTTAGCAGTCCAGTTCTGTAGTATAGTTCTGGGAACTATATCTAGACAGCCCACATACAGTCTGTTGCTTCAGCCCTCCCAACAATTCTGTGAGTGCTTGAAATATCATGTTTAGACTTGAAATAGTGGGCTTTATCATCATTAAGAGGCCTTACAATACATATATACACATTTCGTGAAATAAATAGTTGCTGACTATCTTCTACATACCAAGTGCTGATTTAAGCAGTGGATACAGACAAGAATAGGACATGAAAGAGACTTTATGAGGATGAACATAGTCAACAAACAAATAAACAAATAATTCTACCAATATGTTAAGTGCTATATAAATTTGTAAAGTTAGTAGGCTAGAGATGATTAAGAATAACTGGCAGCTATTTTACATGGGATATTTATGAAAGACCTCTATGCAGAGGTGAGTTGGTGGCAGAAGCCTGAATGATGTGAAGTTGAGCACACAAAGAAGTATATTCTGAAAGACAGAACAGATCATCAACAGAAGTGTAGAGCCTCTGGGGTAGAATAAGCTTCATCTGCATGAGAAAATCCAGTGTGTAGTTAAAGCATAGTGAATGAGGGACATTTCTAGGACAAGGTGGTATGGGCTAAAATACGTAAGGCCTTGAGGAAAGTGCTAAAGAATTTGCATTATTATTGGTGAGATAAGAAGCTATTGGAGGGTTTTAAATAAGAGTGGAACACACCTGACCTTTTCACTTGTTAAGCATGTTTGAGTGCCTAATGTGTGGCAGGTATTGTTCTAGGGATGAGATTCAGCAATGAACAAGAACAAACAAAACTGTCTACCTCATAGAACTTGAACTTTATTAGGATAATAAAAGAAGTAAAACTAAAGAGTAAATTTTGTAATATGATAGAAGACAAGTCCTATAAATAATATTCTATGAAAAGTCATAAAAAATGAATTTATAAAGTTTATAAAGGAAGAAATACAACTTTATTTAATTTATATTACCAAGATAAAGAAGGAAAACAAGATTAGTATAGTAATGGAAGTGCCAAATGACATTGGATAAAATTCAAGTAAGATTCAAAGTAGAATTTGTTAGTATACTGAAATAAAATGGCAAGCATCAAAATAGCCTGTGAAATTCTGTTTTAGATTTCATTGTTGCTTAATCAATTTTTTTCGCTTTTCTTTTTGGAAGGTTCTAATAAACATCCCCCCAAGGTGAAGCAGCTCTTTCCTATTATCTTCTAGACAGGAATGTGGAAAGAAATGCCATGCATTTTCTGAAAATATTCCCAGGATTTCTTGAAACTAGGGAGAAAGAAATTATGTAATGGTGATGTCAAGTATAAGAAATCATATAAATAACTATGAATAAAATGTCAGCAAGATGAATGGAACTGCACAAAGTGAAATAGAAATTGTGAGGACCCAGTGATTAAATTAATACTGAGTTATCAGTCACATTAGTAAGCATTTTCTCATCTTGCAAAGTCATATACAAATATATATGTATTTCCAGGAAATATGTATCTTCCAGCCTTCCGGGAAGATGGCTGAATAGAGTAGTTCGAGTTCAGCCCTGCTCCATGGAAAAATTAGAGAAGGGACTGAAAGGAGACTGAGACGGCAATTCAAGAGTGCAATTGAGAGGACAGGGGCCAAGATGGCGGCTTAGTAAGGTACATGCATCTTAGTTCCTCCTCCAGAGCAACTACTAGGTGAACAGAAACAGTGCAGAACAGCTCCTGGGGCCATGGCAGGAAATGGACACACAGCGTACCCCAGTCTGGACTGGCTAGTCTGACCGAGACTCTACTGCGGTGAGATCCCCGAGCGGCGTGCGATTCCTCAAGCTGTGGCAGCTGTGGTGGCTGGAGTTCCTCCCTCCCTCATTCACAGGCTGGCTGAGAGTCTCGGAGAGGCAAGTTTCCCAAGCCGCGGTGGCCGGCGCCCCTCTTTTTTTTTTTATTAACGGAAAGAAAGAAAAAAAAAAGAAATTAACACAACATTTAGAAATCATACCGTTCGACATATGCACTCAGTAATTCTTAACATCATCACATAGATGCATGATCTTCGTTTCTTAGTACATTTGCATCGGATTAGAGGAACTAGCAACACAACAGAAAAAGATATAAAATGTTAATATAGAGAAAAGAAATAAAAGTAGTAATAATAGTAAAAAAAAAACACAAAACAAAAAACCTATAGCTCAGATGCAGCTTCATTCAGTGTTTTAACATGATTACTTTACAATTAGGTATCATTGTGCTGTCCATTTTTGAGTTTTTGTATACAGTCCTGTTCCACAGTCTGTATCCCTTCCGCTTCAATTACCCATTATCTTACCCTGTTTCTAACTCCTGCTGGACTCTGTTACCAATGACATATTTCAAGTTTATTCTCGAATGTCCGTTCACATCAGTGGGACCATACAGTATTTGTCCTTCAGTTTTTGGCTGGACTCACTCAGCATAATATTCTCTAGGTCCATCCATGTTATTACATGCTTCATAAGTTTATCTTGTCTTAAAGCTGCATAATATTCCATTGTATGTATATACCACAGTTTATTTAGCCATTCTTCTGTTGATGGGCATTTTGGCTGTTTCCATCTCTTTGCAATAGTAAATAACGCTGCTATAAACATTGCTGTGCAAATGTCCGTTTGTGTCTTTGCCCTTAAGTCCTTTGAGTGGATACCTAGCAATGGTATTCCTGGGTCGTATGGCAATTCTATATTCAGCTTTTTGAGGAACCGCCAAGCTGCCTTCCACAGTGGTTGCACCATTTGACATTCCCACCAACAGTGGATAAGTGTGCCTCTTTCTCCGCATCCTCTCCAGCACTTGTTATTTTCTGTTTTGTTGTTAATGGCCATTCTGGTGGGTGTGAGATGATATCTCATTGTGGTTTTGATTTGCATTTCTCTAATGGCCAGGGACATTGAGCATCTCTTCATGTGCCTCTTGGCCATCCGTATTTCCTCTTCTGAGAGGTGTCTGTTCAAGTCTTTTTCCCATTTTGTAATTGGGTTGGCTGTCTTTTTGTTGTTGAGTTGAACAATCTCTTTATATATTCTGGATACTCGACCTTTATCTGATATGTCATTTCCAAATATTATCTCCCATTGTGTAGGCTGTCTTTCTACTTTCTTGATGAAGTTCTTTGATGCACAAAAGTGTTTAATTTTGAGGAGCTCCCATTTAGTTATTTCCTTCTTCAAGCTCTTGCTTTAGGTTTAAGGTCCATAAAACCGCCTCCAATTGTAAGTTTCATAAGATATCTCCCTACATTTTCCTCTAACTGTTTTATGGTCTTAGACCTAATGGTTAGATCTTTGATCCATTTTGAGTTAACTTTTGTATAAGGTGTGAGATGCGGGTCTTCTTTCATTCTTTTACATATGGATGTCCAGCTCTCTAGGCACCATTTATTGAAGAGACTGTTCTATCCCAGGTGAGTTGGCTTGACTGCCTTATCAAAGATCAAATGTCCATAGATGAGAGGGTCTATATCTGAGCACTCTATTCGATTCTATAGGTCAATATATCTATCTTTATGCCAATATCATGCTGTTTTGACCACTGTGGCTTCATAATATGCCTTAAAGTCTGGCATCGCGAGACCTCCAGTTTCGTTTTTTTTCCTCAAGATGTTTTTAGCAATTCGGGGCACCCTGCCCTTCCAGATAAATTTGCTTATTGGTTTTTCTAATTCTGAAAAATAAGTTGTTGGGATTTTGATTGGTATTGCCATGAATCTGTAGATCAGTTTAGGTAGGATTGACATCTTAATTATATTTAGTCTTCCAATCCATGAACACGGTATGCCCTTCCATCTATTTAGGTCTTCTGTGATTTCTTTTAGCAGTTTTTTGTAGTTTTCTTTATGTAGGTTTTTTTGTCTCTTTGGTTAAATTTATCCTAGGTATTTTATTCTTTTAGTTGTGATTGTAAATGGGATTCGTTTCTTGATTTCCCCCTCAGCTTGTTCATTGCTAGTGTATAGAAATGCTACAGATTTTTGAATGTTGATCTTGTAGCCTGCTACTTTGCTGTACTCATTTATTAGCTCTAGTAGTTTTGTTGTGGATTTTTCCGGGTTTTCGACGTATAGTATCATATCGACTGCAAAGAGTGATTGTTTTTCTTCTTCCTTTCCAATGTTGATGCCTTGTATTTCTTTTCCTTGTCTAATTGCTTTGGCTAGAACTTGCAACACAATGTTGAATAATTGTGGTGATGGTGAACATCCTTGTCTTGTTCCTGATCTTAGGGGGAAAGTTTTCAATTTTTCCCCATTGAGGATGATATTAGCTGTGGGTTTTTCATATATTCCCTCTATCATTTTAAGGAAGTTCCCTTGTATTCCAAACTTTTGAAGTGTTTTCAACAGGAAAGGATGTTGAATCTTGTCAAATGCCTTCTCTGCATCAATTGAGATGATCATGTGATTTTTCTGCTTTGATTTGTTGATGTGGTATATTACATTAATTGATTTTCTTATGTTGAACCATCCTTGCATACCTGGGATGAATCCTAATTGGTCATGATGTATAATTCTTTTAATGTGTTGTTGGATATGATTTGCTAGAATTTTATTGAGGATTTCTGCATCTATATTCATTAGAGAGATTGGTCTGTAGTTTTCTTTTTTTGTAATATCTTTGCCTGGTTTTGGTATGAGGGTGATGTTGGCTTCATAGAATGAATTCGGTGGTTTTCTCTCCACTTCGATTATTTTGAAGAGTTTGAGGAGAGTTGGTACCAATTCTTTCTGAAATGTTTGATAGAATTCACATGTGAACCCATCTGGTCTTGGACTTTTCTTTTTAGGAAGCTTTTGAATGACTAATTCAATCTCTTTACTTGTGATTGGTTTGTTGAGGTCATCTATTTCTTCTTGAGTCAAAGTTGGTTGTTCATGTCTTTCCAGGAACCCGTCCATTTCATCTAAATTGTTGTATTTATTAGCGTAAAGTTGTTCATAGTATCCTGTTATTACCTCCTTTATTTCTGTGAGGTCAGTGGTTATGTCTCCTCTTCCATTTCTGATCTTATTTATTTGCATCTTCTCTCTTCTTCTTTTTGTCAATCTTGCTAAGGACCCATCAATCTTATTGATTTTCTCATAGAACCAACTTCTGGTCTTATTGATTTTCTCTATTGTTTTCATGTTTTCAATTTCATTTATTTGTGCTCTAATCTTTGTTATTTCTTTCCTTTTGCTTGCTTTGGGATTAGTTTGCTGTTCTTTCTCCAGTTCTTCCAAGTGGACACTTAATTCCTGAACGTTTGCCTTTTCTTCTTTTCTGTAAAGGCATTTAGGGCAATAAATTTCCCTCTTAGCACTGCCTTTGCTGCGTCCCATAAGTTTTGATATGTTGTGTTTTCATTTTCATTTGCCTCTAGGTATTTACTAATTTCTCTTGCAATTTCTTCTTTGACCCACTTGTTGTTTAAGAGTGTGTTGTTGAGCCTCCATGTATTTGTGAATTTTCTGGCAGTCCGCCTATTATTGATTTCCAACTTCATTCCTTTATGATCTGAGAAAGTGTTGTGTATGATTTCAATCTTTGTAAATTTGTTAAGACTTGCTTTGTGACCCAGCATATGGTCTATCTTTGAGAATGATCCATGAGCACTTGAAAAAAAGGTGTATCCTGCTGTTGTGGAATGTAATGTCCTATAAATGTCTGTTAAGTCTAGCTCATTTATAGTAATATTCAGATTCTCTATTTCTTTATTGATCTTCTGTCTAGATGTTCTGTGCTTTGATGAGAGTGGTGACTTGAAGTCTCCAACTATTATGGTATATGTGTCTATTTCCCTTTTCAGTGTTTGCAGTGTATTTCTCATGTATTTTGGGGCGTTCTGGTTCGGTGCGTAAATATTTATGATTGTTATGTCTTCTTGTTTAATTGTTCCTTTTATTAGTAGATAGTGTCCTTCTTTGTCTCTTTTAACTGTTTTACATTTGAAGTCTAATTTGTTGGATATTAGTATAGCCACTCCTGCTCTTTTCTGGTTGTTATTTGCATGAAATATCTTTTCCCAACCTTTCACTTTAAACCTATGTTTATCTTTGGGTCTAAGATGTGTTTCCTGTAGACAGCATATAGAAGGATCCTGTTTTTTAATTCATTCTGCCAGTCTATGTCTTTTGATTGGGGAATTCAGTCCATTAACATTTAGTGTTATTACTGTTTGAATAATATTTTCCTCTACCATTTTGCCTTTTGTATTATATATATCATATCTGACTTTCCTTCTTTCTGCACTCTTCTCCATGCCTCTCTCTTCTGTCTTTTCCTTTCTGACTCTAGTGCTCCCTTTAGTATTTCTTGCAGAGCTGGTCTCTTGGTCACAAGTTCTATCAGTGACTTTTTGTCTGAGAATGTTTTAATTTCTCCCTCATTTTTGAAGGACAATTTTCCTGGATATAGGAGTCTCGGTTGGCAGTTTTTCTCTTTTAGTAACTTAAATATATCATCCCACTGTTTTCTAACTTCCATGGTTTCTGCTGAGAAATCTACACATAGTCTTATTGGGTTTCCCTTGTATGTGATGGATTGCTTCTCTCTCACTGCTTTCAAGATCCTCTTTTTCTCTTTGACCTCTGACACTCTGACTAGTAAGTGCCTTGGGGAATGCCTATTTGGGTCTAATCTCTTTGGGGTACGCTGCACTTCTTGGATCTGTAATTTTAGGTCTTTCATAAGAGTTGGGAAATTTTCACTGATAATTTCTTCCATTAGTTTTTCTCCTCCTTTTCCCTTCTCTTCTCCTTCTGGGACACCCACAACACGTACATTTGTGCGGTTCACATTGTCCTTGAGTTCCCTGATACCCTGTTCAAATTTTTCCATTCTTTTCCCGATAGTTTCTGTTTCTTTTTGGAATTCAGATGTTGCATCCTCCAAATCACTAATTATATCTTCTGTCTCTTTAAATCTATCATTGTAAGTATCCATTGTTTTTTCCATCTTTTCTACTTTATCCTTCACTTCCATAAGTTCTGTGATTTGTTTTTTCAGTTTTTCTGTTTCTTCTTTTTGTTCAGCCCATGTCTTCTTCATGTCCTCCCTCAATTTATTGATTTCGTTTTTGAAGAGGTTTTCCTTTTCTGTTTGTATATTCAGCATTAGTTGTTTCAGCTCCTGTATCTCATTTGAACTATTGGTTTGTTCCTTTGACTGGGCCATATTTTCAATTTTCTGAGCGTGATCCATTATCTTCTGCTGGCGTCTGGGCATTTAGTCAGATTTCCCTGGGTGTTGGACCCCACAGGTTGAAAGATTTTTCTGTGAAATCTCTGGGTTCTGTTTTTCTTATCCTTCCCAGTAGGTGGCGCTCGTGGCACAAATTTGTCTACGGGATCCACCAGTGAAAGTTGCTGTGGGTCCTTTAACTGTGGAAAACTCTCGCCATAGGAGAGATTCGGCAGCCAATGTGCCTTGGAAGAGTGCCAGCTGTCCCGGGGGTCCGAACGCGGGGAGGGTCACCAGCCACCACAGCACGGGAGAGCACCCGACCGAAATTCCTAGTTGGCCCGGGGCACCAAGCGTGGTGGAAGGGCGCCAGCTGTCGCAGCTTGGGAGAGTGCACTGTTCCCAGCCAGACCGGGGAGTCACGTGTTTGGAATGGACCTCCTGGTCCCCGTTCTCCGCAGTCTGGGGATTTCCAACCCAACTATCTCAGTTGGTCCAGGGTGACAGCCGCCATGGCCCAAGAGGACCGCCTGCCCAATTCTGCCAGCTGGCCATGGAAGGAGGAAGGGAGGGACTCCAGCCGCTTGCCATCCCGCCCAGGAAAGCCCGCGCCCCTCGGTGATCACACCAGAGCTGGTTCTCCCAGACAGTCAGCCGTTCCAGGACAGGGTACGCCATTCCATTGATCTCCGTCGTGACTCTGGGAGTTGCTCTGTATTGTCTCCACTTCCCCAGTAGCTGTTCTGGAGGAGGAAAAGTGAGGGTGGCAAGGCTGTCGAGGCTGGTGGCGGAGAAACTGGTGAAGGTGCAGGATAAGTTTATTGATCTAAGTGGCACACATGAAGTAGAACTTAAAGAAAGTTGCTTCTCAGAAAACTGATAGGAAAACAGTTTATAGCTACTTAGAGCAAAGAAAGTGTATGGAGGTGTGGGGAGGAAGAGGCAAGGAGAATGAGAACTATGTGAGTTGTCCAGGTCAGGATACACTTAGGTCATGGCCCAAAAATTGGCAAGCACTGTTTGCCAAGGTGTTTTATTTAGGAAGGGGCTTACCTCATGAAGATAGGAAGCCTTTCTGGGGTCAGTATGACAGTTCCTCTTTTCCATTGGAGGTAGGGGTCTCCATTAGCACCAGGGAGGATTGCTGGGATGTCAGTCTGTCTCAGTTGCTTTTACTTTCTTCTATGTAGTTTCCTGAGTAAAAATGGAAGTTTCAAGCAAATTAAGATGATTAGCAGAGCTATTTATCATTTAAACTTCACACATGCAAAAGTCAATATATGCAACCCCCTATATTAATAGAATAAAGGAGGAAAATACATGATCATTTCAACACATGTAAAAACAAAAACCCATTTGGCAAAAGCAAAATCCTTTCATGACAAAAACACTACAAAAATTAGTAATAAGCCTGGCCCATATACTTCCCCAAAACAAAACGAACAAGCAAATAAATGAAAAATCAAACAAAACCAAAAAATTTAACAAATATATGCTGCAATAAGGGGGTACTCACATGGAAAAAGAATGAAATGTGACTTCTGTTATATATACAAAGAAAAAAATTAGTAGTAAGGAAACTTCCTTAATCTGATAAAGTTCATCTATGAAAAACCATAGTTAGCATCATATTTAATGATGAAGCACTGAAAGCATTCCCTCTAAGGTCAAGAACAACACCAAGATGTGCGCTCTTGTGACTTCTATTCAACGTTGTACTGGAAGTTATAGCCAAGGTATTATAATTGGAAATGAAGCAGTAAAACTATTCATATTCGTAGATCATATGATCTTACATACAGAAAACCCTAAAGCATCCACACGAATAACCCATTAGAGCTAATAAACAAGTTTGGCAGAATTATAGGATAGAAGATCAATATGCAAAACTCAGTTTTATTTCTATGCAGTTGAAATTAACAACCTGAAAATGAAGTTAAGGAAACAACTCATTTGTAATAGCATTGATGCAATAAAATATATAAGAATTATTTTAACCAAGTGTCAACCCAGAAATAAGAAACTAAGCTGCAAAACAATTAAGGCATTTATTTGAGGTCTTAAACAATTGCAATTTGGGAGCACAGGTTCAGGTAGCAACATAAATGGTGCCCTGCTTTGGCATTTCCAGACCAGAAATATTAAAAGAAAGATGTTTACACAAGTTGTTTATGGATGGTGAATTACACAGGTACCCAATTGTCCTTCAGGTTAAACATATAACTTGAGTTCTCTATCTTGTCATTTGTTTATGGTGTCCTAATATCCCCAGGGTTTTCAGGAACATTGCTGCTGAAAGCTTTGCATACTGTAGCAGTTAGTGATTTCTGTCTAAGACCTGCATGTTAATAACCTCCAGAATGACCTTCAACTCCACATAAAACCCTTTAAATATAGAAATATCCATCTTATTTTATTTCTTTTAACACAAGAAAGTATAAACTATTTAAACCGACAACTACAAAATATTATTGAAAGAAAATATAGAAGACCTAAATAAATGGAACTACATCCTGTGTTTATGGATGGAAGACCTAAAAGCGTTAAGATGGCAAGCCCCAAATTGATTTAGAGATTCAGGATAATCCTTATCAAAACCAAGAAAAACTCCAAGTGCCTTTTTTTTATAGGAAAAGAGAAGCTGATTCTAAATTCATGTGCAATTGAAAAGGACCTTGAGTACCCCAAACGATTTTGAAAGAGAAGAGGAAAGTTGGAGGAATAACTCTTCTAAATTTCAAAATTTACTACAGTGTTACACTAAAAAAACAGTGTGGTACTGGCATAAAGGTAAACATATAGATCAATGGAACAGACGTGAAACTCCAGTCAATTAATATTTGACAAGAGTGCCAAGACCATTTCTATTGATCAGGTTTCTCTAGGGAAACAGAAACAACAGGAGACATTTGTAAATAGTGTGGGACTTTTTAAAAGTGTCTCATGCAACTGTGGGAATGCACAATTCTGAATTCCACAGGGGAGGCTGCAAGATGGCATTCCAATGAAGGTCTTCAATGAATTCACCAGGAGAGGTTGACTGGCTGAAATAGAGGGGAAAGCGCACTTTTCTAACTGTTGACACTATCACCTTCCCTTTAAAAGCTTTCAACAAACTGAACTGAACATCTTTCATTGCAAAAGACATGCTGCTTAGATAACTGCACATGTGATCAGCCATAGAATCAATCAATGTACTGACGATTTGAGTCCATGAAATATCCTTGCAGCGAGATAGGCAGTGCCTGCTTGACCAGACAATTGGTCAAGCACCATTACCTGGACAAGTTGACACATAAACATAACCATCACAGTTCACCCGTTGTCAACTTGGCAGCTATATACATCACCTTAAACCATACTAAATGTTTAAATAAAAAACAATAACAGGACAGTGCAACAGTGGCTCAGTGGCAGAATTTTCCCCTGCCATGCTGAAGACCTGAGTACATTTCCCGGTGCCTGCCCATGCAAAGAAACAAACAAAAAACCCAATAGCAGACATATTTTTCACCTAACAATACCCACTGTCCTGTTTAAAACCAGAAATGCACTTAATCTCCCCAGAATAGAGTTCTTAAACTTGATATCTTATAATTTATATAGAATAACATGAATAATACAATTTATGCTATATAATAGGATAAGATTGAGAAGAAAACAAAGATATTTGCTTTATGTACAAATACAAACATACTCAGAATAAAACAAGAAAGAAATATTCATCACATTACAGTACTCATTTGTGTAACACATAGTCATAGTTCATATTTATCACTGTCTTCTTCCACCCATTCCATGATCCACTTCAACTGGTCATGGTCTTTGTCTAGTGGGGTGACCCAAACCTTCATTCCTGAAGTTTCTGGGCCATTGTTAGTCCTGCCTGAATTAGTTCCTTCACTTTTCCATTGACTTCAATCACAGGACATGGTAGTGCTAAGAGACACCCTAAGGAATCTCTTGCATTCCAGGAAAACTCTTCTTCACCTCCACAGTGTAGTTACAATCCCATTTCCTTTTGATAGTCAGGATCAATCACCCCAGCCCGAACAGTACTCTCCTTTCTTGTCTACTGATTCAAAATCATAAGAAGCCCAAAGTGGCCAAGGGGAAGTCAACTCCTAGTTGACGAGTTCAATGGAATCATTGTATCTCCTGGTGGAAGCACTTTTCCGTTTGGAACTAAAACATAAATAGACCAGTAGAGCTTAAGGTGGCAGGAACAGGCAACAATTTTTTCTAGATCCTAGGAGAATTGTGGGATGCTTGATAGGAAAGGACTAGATTAATTTCAAGAAACTGTTGGTAGAAAGAGAAATATGAACGCTCAAAGATACCTGCAATGAGGACTTAGAAATGATGAATGTGTCATTGCCAAATGGAAGGACGGTAACCTTTGCTTTAAAGTGGCAAATAATTTGGCAAAATTGAGTACTGGTGTTGGAATGTGAAAGTGGTGAACTTGGATATATAGCTGAGGAAATCCCCAAGCTATATGTGGAAAATCCAGCCTGTCTTTTCCTTGAAGCTTATAGTAAAATGTGAGAAGAAAGAGAAAGCCTGAGAACTGAACTCGAGTACAGAGAAACCAGGGATTGATAGTTTAGAAAATTCTGAGCTTTTAGAAAATGAGTCCTCAGAGAATAGTACCCCATGTGAAGATTTAACCAAATATGGAGCCAGTCAGCCATTTCAGGACAAGCCAGGATTGGAAATGGAGTTATTCAGAAAATATTTGTGGAAAATCCCATTGTCTGATGCTGGAACCTCTGTTTATTGCAAGGGAAACCAACAAATTTATTGCAGGATCTGTATAAATGGAACCACTGCCAGTCTAGGCTAAGAGGGACAGAAAAGGGACAGATTGAAGGGAAAATAACTTCAGAGGCAGAATAATGGAAGATAAGGTCTTGGAGCAAAGAAACTTCAGTCTAGGTGAGTGGACCCAGCTGTGCATATGGAGAAAGTTACTTCGTCCTGGAGGCAGAGGGTAGACTTCTTTCTAATTGTTCAGAAAGATTGCTGCTACCTCAGGCTGAGAAAGAGCGAAGCTCATTCCCTTAGGATTGACCATGCGCCCCAGAAATGGCAGAGAGTCTGGGTGCCACTCTGATGCTTGAGGAGGGTGGGGCTGAGAACATGGTATTCTCTCTAATATTTCAGAAGTTTTAACCCTCACCTCAGTGTTTGGAGAGGGTAAGGCCACTGCATAAGCCTTTGGAATAGGTACGACTGCTGCTCTCTCAGTCCTAAGGATAAAATGTTCTTCTTTGGTTGACTCTCAGACTTTGAAATTTGATAGAATTTGCCCTGCAGGTTTTTTTAATAGTTTGGAAACTTGACCCCTGTTTTTCTTTCAATTCCTCTCTATGGAAATGGAAACATTCATCCTATGACTATCCCTCCTTTGTATACTGGAAACAGATAACTTGTTCTAAGTTTCTTAGGCCCACAGCCAGAGGAGAATTTTGCGTGGGGATAAACCTTGCCTGTAACTGACTTTGATAAGACTTTGTGCTTTCTATTGATACTGAAATGATTTAAACTTTTGTGATATTGTGATAGAATGAATGTACTTTGCACCTGAAAAGAACATGTTTTGGTGGTGGGGGGGTGAGTCCAGAGGGTGTAGATTACAGTTTCAATCTTTATTGCACCCCAGATAAGCCTATGTTCTTTTAATCCATCCTTGTGGTTGTGGACTTTTTTTTGGTTGTTTCAATAGAGATGTGGCCTAGCCCACGCAAGACAGGTCTTAATCCCCTTACTGGACTCTTTCATGAGAGAATATAGAGCAGAGACATTTTGGAGAGAGCCTAGAAAAAGTAAATTGCCTGGGAGAACCCAGAAGTACACACAGGCTCAAGCAGAGCCATTTTGAAAAACCTGAATCCAGAAGAAAAGTACCAGCAAACATCACCATGTGCCTTCCTATGTGACAAGGAAACCTAGATGCCAGCAGCTTTTCCTCAGAGCAGGACTCGCCTTCCTGATACCTTTGTTTGGACATTTTCATGGCCTTAGAATTATAAATTTATAAGCTAATAAATCCCCTTTGTAAAAGCCAATCCATTACTGATATATTGCATTCCAGCAGTTTTAGCAAACTGGAACACCATTCAATGGGAAAGAACAGCAGTTTCAACAAACAGGCTGGGAAAACTGAATACTTGTGTGCAAAAGAATGGCATTGGACCCTTACAGCATACCATATACAAAAATTAAGTCAAAATTGATCAAAGCCCTAAATGGAAAAGCTGAAACTACAAAACTCTTAGATGTAAACATAGATATAAATCTTCATGACCTTGGGATAGGCAATAATTTCCTAAATATGACATCCAAAACACAAATAGCAAAGGTAAAAATAGGCATATTTGAGTTCCTCAAATAAAAATCTAGTGTGCACCAAAGGACACTTTTAAGAAAATGAAAAGACAACCCATAGGATGAGAAAAGATATTTGCAAATTATTATCTTATAAGCAGCTAGTTACAAAATATATATATATTGCTCTCACTACTCAAGAGCAAAAACATGACAACCTAGTTTTAAAAATGGATGAACAATTTGAACAGATATTTCCTTATCTTTATCTGCAGATGAAGAGATGTGCAAATCATCAGTCATTAGGGAAATGCAAATCAAAATCACAGTGAGATACCATTTCACACCCAGTAGGATGGTAATTTAAAAAAGGAAAATAAGTGTTGGTGAGGATGTGGAGAAATCAGAACTCTCAATGTTGTTGGTAGGAATCGATAATGCTACAGTCACTTTGGAAAACAGTTTGGCCATTGCTCAAAAAGTTACAGTTACCATATGACTTAGCAATTCCACTCCTCTCTCTCTATATATATCATCCAGGAGAAACAAAAATCTTGTTCACAGATGTTTACAACATTATATCCATATAATTGATTATCCATACAATGGAAGATAACTCAGTCATAAAAACGAATGAGGTGCCAATAAATGGTATTTATCAACAGGGTTCTCCATAAAAGAGAACCAACAGAATATATGTGTGAATGTATGTATAAAGAGATTACAGGAAATTGGTTCACACAATTGTGGGGCTGGCAACTTCACAGTCTGTAGGGCAGGTTGGAAGCTAGAAATTCCATGAAGAATGATGGTGAAGTCTTGAGTCTGAGTTCCTTAGGCAGGAACCTCAGGAGAAGTGGAGAGTTTGAGGCAGATTTCGTTGATCCCTGGAATCTTCAGTTTTCACTCTGATTGACAAAAGTAGATCTGGTAATGGAAGCAATACAGTCTTGAAACTGAAGATTAATTAAAAATTTATATTTTGATTGCTCAAACCCTTAATCTTCCCTCACCTGGATCCTAGAATTTGGAGAGCCAGGGCTATATCTTGATAAGCATATAAACTCAACTTCTTCTAGAATGCCTTTGATGTGGTAAGAAATGCAGAATCTCAGCCTCTACCCCTACTCAATAAAAATCTGCAATTTAGATAAAAAGTGTACACACTAAAGTTAGAAGCTAAGACTTTCTCAAAGTCTAGTTGCCACCCACAAAGAATACCTGAAGTCCTTCTGAAAAATAAAGATTTATAACACTCTCTCCAACACCAGACTTTCTAAATTGGAATATTAGGAAAGGGCCCAAGGATATACATTATAACAGGAATGTTCCTGTTATATGATTATGATTTAAAAGTGTGATTAATGTTTTACAATCATTATTTTAATTGAAGAAAGTTGATATATGCCATTTTCTACAGTTCCAGTAAGAATGTTATGAAAACAAGTTCTTCATAGAAAAATATAGTTCTACTTATTTTATTTATTTATTTGTATTTAACAAAGTCTTTGATTTGTATGGTATAAATAAATAAGTATATAATTCATTAAATTAAAAATCTCAGTTTTCTGGGTAAGAAAACACAGATGTAGAGAGAGCTAAATTACACATATATTGAATTTTATATATATAGAATTAAAACCTAGAAAGTCGTCATCATAATTTAGACATGTGAAAAAGATAAATATAAAATGGTAAGTAGAGTCTTCCGGAGAAGATTGCAGCTTAGTAAATATGCGGATCTTAGTTCCTCCTCCCCAACAGCTACTAGGGGAGTCGAAATGATACAGAACAGCTCCCAGAGCCACAAAAGAGATAAAAAAGACAGCGTACCCCATCCTGGAATGGCTGACTGGCTGAGAGAACCCGCTCAGGTGAGATCACCGAGGGGCACGTGCTTCACCAGGCGGGGCGGCAAACGGCCAGAGTTCCTCCCTTCCCCCTTCCTGGGCCAGCTGGGAGAATTGGACTGGCAGTCCCCTCAAGCCACGGAAGCTGGCACCCACACCACGTGTGGCCCCGTGGACCAACTGAGAGAATTGGATCGGAAATCCCCAGACCGCCGAGAACGGTGATGTGGGGGGCCCTTCCAAACACGTGACTCCCCAGGAACAGTGCACTCTCCCGGGTGGGCTGCAGCGGGTGGCGCCCTCCCACCATGCTTGGAGACCTGGGCTGACTAGGAAATTCGGACGGGCGCTCTCCCAGGCTGCGGCAGCCGGCAACCTTACCCACGTTCGGAACCTGGGTCGACTGGCACTATTCCAAGCCGCTTCGGCTGGCAAACCTCCCCGACGGTGAGAGTTTTCCAAAGTTAAAGGACACACAAAACCTTTTACTGGTGGGACCCGCAGACAAACGTGTGCCACGAGCGACACCTAACGGGCAGGATAAGAAAAACAGATCCCAGAGATTTCACAGAAAAATCTTTCAAATTATTGGGTCCAGCATCCAGGGAAATCTGACTAAATGCCCAGACAACAGCAGAAGATAATGGATCATGTTCAAAAATTGAAAATATGGCCCAGTCAAAGGAACAAACCAATAGTTCAAATGAGACACAGGAGCTGAGACAACTAATGCTGAATATACGAACAGAAATGGAAAACCTCTTCAAAAACGAAATCGATAAATTGAGGGAGGACATGAAGAAGACATGGGCTGAACAAAAAGAAGAAATAGAAAAACTGAAAAAACAAATCACATAACTTATGGAAGTGAAGGACAAAGTAGAAAAGATGGAAAAAACAATGGATACCTACAATGATCAATTTAAAGAGACAGAAGATAGAATTAGTGATTTGGAGGATGGAACATCTGAATTCCAAAAAGAAACAGAAACTATCAGGAAAAGAATGGAAAAATTTGAGCAGGGTATCAGGGAACTCAAGGACAATATGAACCGCACAAATATACGTGTTGTGGGTGTCCCAGAAGGAGAAGAGAAGGGAAAAGGAGGAGAAAAACTAATGGAAGAAATTATCACTGAAAACTTCCCAACCCTTATGAAAGACTTAAAATTACAGATCCAAGAAGTGCAGCACACCCCAAAGAGATTAGACCCAAATAGGCGTTCTCCAAGACACTGACTAGTTAGAATGTCAGAGGACAAAGACAAGGAGAGGATCTTGAAAGCAGCAAGAGAAAAACAATCCATCACATACAAGGGAAACCCAATAAGACTATGTGTAGATTTCTCAGCAGAAACCATGGAGGCTAGAAGACAGTGGGATGATATATTTAATTTACTAAAAGAGAAAAACTGTCAACCAAGACTTCTATATCCAACAAAATTGTCCTTCAAAAATGAGGGAGAAATTAAAACATTCTCAGACAAAAAGTCACTGAGAGAACTTGTGACAAAGAGACCAGCTCTGCAAGAAATACTAAAGGGAGCACTAGAGTCAGATACAAAAATAAAGAAGAGAGAGGTATGGAGAAGAGTGTAGAAAGAAGGAAAGTCAGATATGATATATATAATACAAAAGGCAAAATGGTAGAGGAAAATATTATCCAAACAGTGATAACACTAAATGTTAATGGACTGATTCCCCAATCAAAAGACATAGACTGGCAGAATGAATTAAAAACAGGATCCTTCTATATGCTGTCTACAGGAAACACATCTTAGACCCAAAGATAAACATAGGTTTAAAGTGAAAGGTTGGGAAAAGATATTTCATGCAAATAACAACCAGAAAAGAGCAGGAGTGGCTATACTAATATCCAACAAATTAGACTTCAAATGTAAAACAGTTAAAAGAGACAAAGAAGGACTCTATCCACTAATAAACGGAACACTTCAAAGAAAACATAACAATCATAAATACTTACGCACCGAATCAGAATGCCCCAAAATACGTAAGGAATACACTGCAAACACTGAAAAGGGAAATAGACACATATACCATAATAGTTAGAGACTTCAATTCCCCACTCTCATCAATGGACAGAACATCTAGACAGAGGATCAATAAAGAAATAGAGAATCTGAATATTACTATAAATGAGCTAGACTTAACAGACATTTATAGGACATTACATCCCACAACAGCAGGATACACCTTTTTTTCAAGTGCTTATGGATCATTCTCAAAGATAGACCATATGCTGGGTCACAAAGCAAGTCTTAGCAAATTTAAAAAGATTGAAATCATACATAACATTTTCTCGGATCATAAAGGAATGAAGTTGGAAATCAATAATAGGCAGAGTGCCAGAAAATTCACAAATACGTGGAGGCTCAACAACACACTCTTAAACAACAAGTGGGTCAAAGAAGAAATTGCAAGAGAAATTAGTAAATACCTAGAGGCAAATGAAAATGAAAACACAACATATCAAAACTTATGGGACGCAGCAAAGGCAGTGCTAAGAGGGAAATTTATTGCCCTAAATGCCTTTACAGAAAAGAAGAAAAGGCAAACGTTCAGGAATTAAGTGTCCACTTGGAAGAACTGGAGAAAGAACAGCAAACTAATCCCAAAGCAAGCAAAAGGAAAGAAATAACAAAGATTAGAGCACAAATAAATGAAATTGAAAACATGAAAACAATAGAGAAAATCAATAAGACCAGAAGTTGGTTCTATGAGAAAATCAATAAGATTGATGGGTCCTTAGCAAGATTGACAAAAAGAAGAAGAGAGAAGATGCAAATAAATAAGATCAGAAATGGAAGAGGAGACATAACCACTGACCTCACAGAAATAAAGGAGGTAATAACAGGATACTATGAACAACTTTACGCTAATAAATACAACAATTTAGATGAAATGGACGGGTTCCTGGCATGACAACCAACTTTGACTCAAGAAGAAATAGATGACCTCAACACACCAATCACAAGTAAAGAAATTGAATCAGTCATTCAAAAGCTTCCCAAAAAGAACAGTCCAGGACCAGATGGCTTCACATGTGAATTCTACCAAACATTCCAGAAAGAATTAGTACCAACTCTGCTCAAATTCTTCAAAAAACTCGAAGTGGAGGGAAAGCTACATAATTCATTCTATGAAGCCAACATCACCCTCATACCAAAACCAGGCAAAGATATTACAAAAAAGAAAACTACAGACCAATCTCCTTAATGAATATAGATGCAAAAAACCTCAACAAAATTCTAGCAAATCGAATCCAGCAACACATTAAAAGAATTATACATCATGACCAATTAGGATTCATCCCAGGTATGCAAGGATAGTTCAACATAAGAAAATCAATTAATGTAATACACCATATCAACAAATCAAAGCAGAAAAATCACATGATCATCTCAATTGATGCAGCAAAAGCATTTGACAAGATTCAATATCCTTTCCTGTTGAAAGCACTTCAAAAGATAAGAAAGAAGGGAACTTCCGTAAAATGATAGAGGGAATATATGAAAAACCCACAGCTAATATCATCCTCAATGGGGAAAAATTGAAAACTTTCCCCCCAAGATCAGGAACAAGACAAGGATGTCCACTATCACCACTATTATTCAACATTGTGTTGGAGGTTGTAGCCAGAGCAATTAGACAAGAAAAAGAAATACAAGGCATCAACATTGGAAAGGAAGAAGTAAAACAATCACTCTTTGCAGACGTTATGATACTATACATCGAAAACCCAGAAAAATCCACAACAAAACTACTGGCGCTAATAAATGAGTACAGCAAAGTAGCAGGTTACAAGATCAACATTCAAAAATCTGTAGCATTTCTATACACTAGTAATGAACAAGCTGAGGGGGAAATCGAGAAATGAATCCCATTCACAATCGCAACTAAAAGAATAAAATACCTAGGAATAAATTTAACTAAAGAGACAAAAAACCTATATAAAGAAAATTACAAAAAACTGCTAAAAGAAATCACAGAAGACCTAAATAGATGGAAGGGCTTACCATGTTCATGGATTGGAAGACTAAATATAGTTAAGATGTCAATCCTACCTAAATTGATTTACAGATTCAATGCAGTACCAATCAAAATCCCAACTACTTATTTTTCAGAAATAGAAAAACCAATAAGTAAATTTATCTGGAAGGGCAGGGTGCCCCGAATTGCTAAAAACATCTTGAGGAAAAAAAACGAAGCTGGAGGCCTCAAGCTGCCGGACTTAAGGCATATTATGAAGCCACAGTGGTCAAAACAGCATGGTATTGGCATAAAGATAGATATATTGACCAATGGAATTGAATAGAGTGCTCAGATATAGACCCTTCCATCTATGGACATTTGATCTTTGATAAGGCAGTCAAGCCAACTCACCTGAGGCAGAACAGTCTCTTCAATAAATGGTGCCTAGAGAACTGGATTTCCATATGCAAAAAAATGAAAGAGGACCCATATCTCACATCTTAAACAAAAGTTAACACAAAATGGATTAAAGATCTAAACATTAGGTCTAAGACTATAAAACAGTTAGAGGAAAATGTTGGGAGATATCTTATGAAACTTACAATTGGAGGCGGTTTTATGGACCTTAAACCTAAAGCAAGAGTACTGAAGAAAGAAATAAATAAATGGGAGTTCCTCAAAATTAAACACTTTTTGGCATCAAAGAACTTCATCAAGAAAGTAGAAAGACAGCCTACACAATGGGAGAAAATATTTGGAAATGACATATCAGATAAAGGTCTAGTATCCAGAATTTATAAAGAGATTGTTCAACTCAACAACAAAAAGACAGCCAACCCAATTACAAAATGGGAAAAAGACTTGAACAGACACCTACCAGAAGAGGAAATACGGATGGCCAAGAGGCACATGAAGAGATGCTCAATGTCCCTGGCCATTAGAGAAATGCAAATCAAAACCACAATGAGATATCATCTCACACCCACCAGAATGGCCATTATCAACAAAACAGAACATGACAAGTGCTGGAGAGGATGCGGAGAAAGAGGCACACTTATCCACTGTTGGTGGGAATGTCAAATGGTGCAACCACTGTGGAAGGCAGTTTGGCGGTTCCTCAAAAAGCTGAATATAGAATTGCCATACAATCCAGCAATACCATTGCTGGGAATCTACTCAAAGGACTTAAGGGCAAAGACACAAACGGACATTTGCACACCAATGTTTATAGCAGCGCTATTTACAATTGTAAAGAGATGGAAACAGCTAAAATGTCCATCAACAGACGAGTGGCTAAACAAACTGTGGTATATACATAGGATGGTATATTATACAGCTGTAAGACAGGATAAACTTATGAAGCATGTAATAACATGGGTGGACCTAGAGAACATTATGCTGAGTGAGTCTAGCCAAAAACTAAAAGACAAATACTGTATGGTCCCACTGATGTGAACCGACATTCGAGAATAAACTTGGAATATGTCATTGGTAACAGAGTCCAGCAGGAGTTAGAAACAGGGTAAAATAATGGGTAATTGGAGCTGAAGGGATGCAGACTGTGCAACAGGACTATATACAAAACTCAAATATGGACAACACAATAATATCTAATTGTAAAGTAATCATGTTAAGACACTGAATGAAGCTGTATCTGAGCTAAAGGTTTTTTGTTGTTGTTGTTGTTTTTTGTTTTTTGTTTGTTTTTGTCTGTTTGGTTTTTTTTTACTATTATTATTACTTTTATTTTTTTCTCTTTATTAACATTCTATATCTTTTTCTGTTGTGTTGCTAGTTCCTCTAAACCGATGCAAATGTGCTAAGAAACGATGATCATGCATCTATGTGATGATGTTAAGAATTACTGATTGCATATGTAGAATGGTATGATTTCTAAATGTTGGGTTAATTTCTTTTTTTTCCTTTTTTCTGTTAATTAATAAAAAAAATGGTAACTAGAAAAAGGCAGAGAGAGAGAAAGTAGGGCACTTAGGAAACACCTACTGCAACAGAAAGGCCTGTTACATTAAAAACTGTAGTTATAAACAACATAAACATATACAGTACCTATTGGTATACAACCCCAAACTTGGTTTCTTCTACTTGAAGAGGAATATTCTCAAAAGCAACTAATAAACTGTAATCTTCATATGTCACCTTTTATAAAACTGAAAGACTTTTTCAAAGAGAAAACTTAGCTGCAGATAAAGATAAGGAAAGAGGATTCTATGGTTTAAATTATAAAGCGGAAGATATCTGCATAGAAAACTGTCTCATATCCTCAAAAATGAGAATTCCCAAAGCAGAGCAGAAAATATCTCGGAGATTTAAGAACTACAATTTACAGTTCCTTTAGATTATGGGTTTGTCAATTTATGTGTCTTGGAAACATAGTTGGCCTCCCATTAGTCACAGCCACAAATATTATACAGGTCATAAAATTGTAGTTCTATGCAAGGTGTCAAATAATAAAGTGGAATAAGGGGACTCTATTTTTATGCATGTCTTTTCTGCAAACCTATAACTTCTGTAGTGAAAAAGTTGCATTTCTAGGGTCTCTTTCTATGATTTGTTTGAACATGTGTCTAGAAACATTTTGTCTTGCTAGTTTCACTACCTTACATTGATAAAATATCTTATACCCCAAATTTCAAACATTTCATTTATTAAAAGAAAAAATTCATATAGAGATTATCTTTATGTATTAGTAAACTCAACTGGAGTACATGTTAATGTATCAAATTAACATGATATGATATGATGGAAGTCTTCAAATTCAGTGAGATTGCAGAGAAATTCTTAAATCATAGACTTACCCATCTAGAATGAAATAAGCCTCATAATATGAAGTTATACATATCTCCAAAAGATTATGCAATTGATCCTCATTTCAGCTATAAAAGTTTTTGCTTATTTCAAGTGACTATAGCACTATATATTTTATGTATAAAGGTTTAAAATCAACTCAAAAATCTATATCAGAAAACAGCTTATTTTGAAATGCAAAGTATAAAATTGGAAGATGTTTATGAGTACTCTTTATGCTTGAAAATAACCATTGTTTAGAAAAGAAATCAATGATGCCTAAAATGCAAAGATTTTCTATTTTCATATAAACCTTGCTTCCACATTACAAAATATAAGACTTATATAAAGGGATAACCGCAGGAGATAAATTTATTTTAGAAGAGGTGAAAATATTCTACCAAAAGTCGTGTAAGCCTGATACTCTCTAGTAGAGAGTATTGGAGGAAGAAATTATTTCATAATATTTATATTAAACCCTAAATAGAAAAGTGACCAGTCCACCTATTCTAGAGATTTAAAATACTCATCAACATAAGATAATCAATAACATATGGAAGTTCTTAGAGCTCTTTGAAAAACGTGAAAGTGCAAAGATCCAAGAAAAATGACGCATATGTGAATGGCTATAGTTAAATTTAAAATTAATGTTGACACACAAAAAAATGGGAGACAGGGCAGATCAGGGAAATAATCCAAAGTACAGCAGATAAGTCTGCTTTAAGAACCAGAAAAGTGATATGAAAGGTGTTATAGAAATTATAGGAATCTTGATTCACTTGCTGACAAACAATGATTTTATGGGTGGAAAAGGGAGAGAATTTCTTTCCATTTTCTATCATCTCTACAAACACAGGAAACAATGAATTCCATTATTCCCAATTCCCCATTCGGCAAAGAAAAAGAGATTTACTACTGTGAAGCACTGACGTATGTTTTCTGCCCATGGCTTACACTGTGCTATGGATATTTTTCCTGAAGTTTTAAACTAGAGTGGCCAAAACACCCTTGTCCAGAAATTGTTCAGAATACTCCTGCAAAATTAGCTGTTACCAAAAAAATCACAGCATCGATAGGGTAACATTCAGGAAAAGAGACACCTAAAGAGATGTCAGCCACTCCAATATAGGTGTCAGGGTGCCAGCAAAAGAACAGTTCACACACCTCTTATAGAAAGATATTTTACTCAAAGAGATAAGAGACAGAACCAGGCCAGCTTCTCTAGCGAGTGTGGCCCTAAGCACAGCACTCCTCTCTTGTGTTTGTGTGCTGCCCCAGTGGAGGAATCCGGCTCCTTCTCTGCCGAGGACAGATAAACAGCCTGGATATGAGCTGGATGTCATAAAACATGCCCACCAGAATCAGACGGTCTCCAGTGAATATTTTCACATTAGGGGCAAGAGGAGAAGGAATGTATCAGCAGTCCTTTATCTAATTGGGATTAAACTTTCTCCTGCCAGGCCAACACACCTGGTCCTGAGCAAAAGATTGTGTTTAAGAGACCCAGGGAAAGATGACAGGCCGCACCAGCACTGCCACCTACCATATGGGGGGGGCCGACCTGGTTTCCACTGGAACCTAAAGAATGAGGCCAAATGATGCTTTTCCAGTCACTAAAGTGAGAGCATTGTGTACTGTACTCTTAACACGACCCCAGCATAAAAGAGTCATTTTTACTTTGTTTTTACTTTGATTTGACAAAAGATATACTAAATTATAATAATAGAATAATAGCCAGAAAGCTCATTCTCTAAGTCTCTCATTTTCACTGTTTTTCAGTGAATGTTGGATGCCAGAAAGTTAGAAGATGAACATTTTTCAATAAAAATACACTCAAGGAAAATCACTTAAGAAAGCATAGTATTTTAGTTATGCTATGATTTTCTTTATGCAGAAATCACCTTTCTGGAATAAGATTAGTGATGATATGATTGATTTTCTTAGGAATGGTGATTTAAAAATTAGATAATCAAATTTCTTCATGTAATTCTCACCTAAACTACAGCTATACTTCATCTTAATGGAAGATTTTAGCATTTTCAATAATGCCTGTCATTGACTTATTTGGGTAACAGCATGCTATATCCATAAAAGATGCAAGAAAATACATTTTGAGCCCCAAGATCTGATGTTTCCAAAGAAGAGATAGGTAAGACTTACCAAATGCATTCCTCTATCAGCAAAAAATACCCTATGATTGTTATGAACTTTCAGAGCACTTATATGGCTTCTTTTTAAAAGTAACCGAGAAAACTCAGAATGGGGTTTTAAGAACTAGACAGAAAACAATGTAATTATTTATTGATAGATACACATTGGTCCCACCTGACAGAGAATGGATGGACCCCCCTGCCCCACCCAAAGTTGGTTTGGTTGAGAAGAATAATGATACCACACACACTCCAAGAGGCAATGAAAAGATTTACCACTGAAATAATGAGGCTTTCTGGTAAGGCAGGAGGACCCTCCCAATCTTGTCCAAAAATAGCTTGAAAAAAAAGGGAGATGAGTCAGACTTGGAACTTTATGGTGGTTAGGGATTTGGGGAGGGATGAGGGTTCAGTAAATGTGGTTGGCATGGTTCGAAGTCCCTGCTAGCACCAAAGGAAGGAGCTCCTGGGGTATCTTATTTTGTCCATATATGGGGAAAAAGGAGAAAAGAAAGTGATGGGTTATGAAAACTGTCAGCAGTCAATATTTTCATTTTATTAATTAAAAAAAAATAAAAGAAATTAACACAACTTTTAGAAATCATTCCATTCTACATATGCACTCAGTAATTCTTAGTATCATCACATAGATGTATGATCATCATTTCTTAGTACATTTGCATTGATCTAGGAAAAGAACTAGCAAAACAGCAGAAAAAGATATAGAATGTTAATACAGAGAAGAAAATTAAAATAATAATAATAATAAAAAATATATATATAAAAAAGGAAAAAGAAAAAAACAAAAACGAAACATACAAACAAACAAAAATAAAAACTACAGTTTAGGTGCAGCTTCATTCAGTGTTTAGACATAATTACATTACAATTAGGTATTATTGTGATGTCCATTTTTGAGTTTTTGTATCTAGTCCTGTTGCACAGTCTGTATCCCTTCAGCCCCAATTACCCATTATCTTACCCTGTTTCTAACTCCTGATGGTCTCTGTTACCAATGATATATTCCAAGTTGATTCTCGAATGTCGGTTCACATCAGTGGAACCATACAGTATTTGTCCTTTAGTTTTTGGCTAGACTTACTCAGCATAATGTTCTCTAGGTCTATCCATGTTATTACATGCTTCATAAGTTTAGTCTGTCTTAAAGCTGCATAATATTCTATCGTAGGTATACACAACAGTTTGTTTAGTCACTTGTATGTTGATGGACATTTTGGCTGTTTCCATCTCTTTGCAATTGTAAATAATGCTGCTATAAACATTGGTGTGCAAATGTCCATTTGTGTCTTTGCCCTTAAGTCCTTTGAGTAGATACCTAGCAGTGGTATTGCTGGGTCGTAATCCATTCTGCCAGTCCATGTCTTTTGATTGGGGAATTCAGTCCGTTAACTTTTAGTGTTATTACTTTTGGATAATATTTTCCTCTACCATTTTGGCTTTTGTATTATATATATCATATCTGATTTTCCTTCTTTCTACACTTTACTCCATACCTCTCTCTTCTGTCTTTTCGTATCTGACTCTAGTGCTCCCTTTAGTATTTCTTGCAGAGCTGGTCTCTTGGTCACAAATTCTCTCAGTGACTTTTTGTCTATAAATGTTTTAATTTCTCCTTCATTTTTGAAGGACAATTTTGCTGGATATAGAAGTCTTGGTTGGCACTTTTTCTCTTTTAGTAATTTAAATATATCATCCCACTGTCTTCTAGCCTCCATGGTTTCTGCTGAGAAATCTACACATAGTCTTATTGGGTTTCCCTTGTATGTGACAGATTGTTTTTCTCTTGCTGCTTTCAAGATCCTCTCTTTCTCTTTGACCTCTGACATTCTAACTAGTAAGTGTCCTGGAGAACGCCTATTTGGGTCTATTCTCTTTGGGGTGCGCTGCACTTCTTGGATCTGTAATTTTAGGTCTTTCATAAGAGTTGGGAAATTTTCAGTGATAATTTCTTCCATTAGTTTTTCTCCTCCTTTTCCCTTCTCTTCTCCTTCTGGGACACCCACAACATGTATATTTGTGTGCTTCATATTGTCATTCAGTTCCCTGATCCCCTGCTCAAGTTTTTCCATTCTTTTCCCTGTAGTTTCTGTTTCTTTTTGGAATTCAGATGTTCCATCCTCCAGTTCACTAATTGTAGCTTCTGTCTCTTTAAATCTACCATTGTAGGTATCCATTGTTTTTTCCATCTTTTCTACTTTGTCCTTCACTCCCATAAGTTCTGTGATTTCTTTTTTCAGATTTTCTATTTCTTCTTTTTGTTCAGCCCATGTCTTCTTCATGTCCTCCCTCAATTTATTGATTTGGTTTTTGAAGAGGTTTTCCATTTCTGTTCGTATATTCAGCATTAGTTGTCTCAGCTCCTGTATCTCATTTGAACTACTGGTTTGTTCCTTTGACTGGGCCATATCTTCAATTTTCCAAGCGTGATCCATTATTTTCTGCTGGTGTCTGGGCATTTGATCAGATTTCCCTGGGTGTGGGACCCGGCTGGTTGAAAGGTTTTTCTGTGAAATCTCTGGGCTCTGTTTTTCTTTTCCTGCCCAGTAGGTGGCGCTCGTGGTACTCGTCTGTCTGTGGGTCCCACCAGTAAAAGATGCTGTGGCTCCTTTAACTTGCCAATCCGAATCTCGCAGTTGGCCCGGGAAACTGCGTGTGGAGGGGGTCACCGGCCACCACGGCTTGGGGGGTGCCGGTCCAAATTGCCCAGCTGGCCCGAGACGCCAAGCATGGTGGGAGGGCCCCACTATCCAACGTTCCCAGTCAGACCAGAAAGCCACGTGTGTGGAAGGGAACCCGGTCGCCAGCCACCCCGGCCCGGGAAAGCGCGTGCCCCTCAGGTATCTCACTGCAGCGGATTCTCCCTGCCCGTTCAGCTGTTCCAGAATGAGGTACGCTGTCTTTTTGGTCTCTGTCATGGCTCCAGGAGCTGTTTTGTATTGTTTCTGTTTCTTTAGTTGCTGTTCTGGAGGAGGAACTAAGACCTGTGCATCTTACTAAGCCACCATCTTCTCCGGAAGTCAGATTGTTGTTTTGATACTCAGCAGTCTATATTAAGCATTAAATCATATTGTTTATAACAATTAAACCCTGATGTTGGACTGAGGGTTGAAATGTGCCATGTTTTATTTCACTGAATTTGAAATTAAGAGATTATGGTACCTATGATACTATGGCCACTATGATACTTATAGCCTGAGACCAGAATGACTGGTGGAAATTCCATTGAATATTTTATTTAAGACCTTAGCAACATATTTTTAAGAGGGAAATGCAACAAAGAAAAAAAGGAGATGATGTAAATAAACAGCATCAGAAATGAGAAGGAGTGCATTGTCACAGACCCTGAAGAAATAAAAGAAATCATGAGAGGATATTATGAACAACTATATGCCAACAAACCAGACAACTTAGATGAAATGGACAAATTCCTGGAAACACACAAACAAGCTACACTGACTCAGGAAGAAATAGAAGATCTCAACAAACCGACCATAAGTAAAGAGATTCAGTCAGTCATCAAAAATCTTCCCACTCAGAAGAGGCCAAGGCCAGATGGCTTCATAAGGGAATTTTATCAAGCATTACATAAAGAACTAACACCAATATTGTTCAGCTTTTTCCAAAAACTGATGAAAAGGAACTTTATTTAACTCATTTTATGAAGCTAATGTCATTTTAATACTAAAACTGGGTAAAGTTGCCATAAGAAAGGCCACTATCTGTAATGGACACAGATGCAAAAATTCTCAATAAAATTTTAGCAAATCAAATCCAACAACACATTAAAGGAATTATACCCCGTGGCCAAGTGAGGTTTATACCTGGAATGAAAGGACGGTTCAACATAAGAAAATCAATTAATGTAATATACCACTTTAACAACTCAAAAGGGAAAAATCTCACGATCATCTAGAATAATGCTGAAAAAGCATTTGACAAAATTCAACATCTTTTTCTGATAAAAACACTCCAGTGATAGGAATCCAAAGTAACTACCTCAATATGATAAAGGAAATATGAAAAAATAATAGCCAGCATTGTACTCAATGGAGAGAGACTGAAAGCCTTCCTCCTAAGATCAGGAATGAGACAAGAATGCCTACTGTCACCACTATTATTCAACATTGTGCTAGAAGTTCTAGCTAGAGCAATCAGGCAGGACAAAGAAATAAAAGGCAACCAAATTGGAAAGAAAGAAGTTACACTCCCACTATTCACAGATGATGTGATACTATACTTGGAAGATCCCGACAAATCTGCAGTAAAGTTAGTTGAGTTAATAAACAAATTCAGCGAGGTGGTGGGATATAAAATTAATGCACAAATATCAGTAACATTTCTATACACAAGCAATGACCTAGCTGAGGAGTCAGTTAAGGAAAAACTTCCATTCAAAATAGCAACTAAAAGAATCAAACCCTTAGGAATGAACTTAACTAGGGACACAAAGGTCTTGTACACAGAAAACTACATAACATTGCTAAGAGAAATCAAAGAAGATCTAAATAGGTAGAAAGATATTCCTTGATCATAGATTAGAATGCTGAATATAGTTAAGTTGTCAGTTCTACCCAACCAATCTACAGATTCAACACAGTACCAATCAAAGTTCCAATAACCTACTTTGAAGACTTGGAAAAGCTAGTTACCAAATTCATCTGGAAGGGAAAGAAACCCAAAATAGCTAAATGCATCCTAAAAAAAGAAGAACAAAGTGAGAGGATTAACACACCCTGACTTTAAAACCATTTTAAAGTCACAGTGATCAAAACAGCATGGCACATAATAGTTGGAGATGTCAATTCACCACTCTCATCATTGGACAGAACATCTAGACAGAGGATCAATAAAGAAATAGAGAATCTGAATATTACAATAAATGAGCTAGACTTAACAGACATTTATAGGACATTACATCCCACAACACCAGGAAACACCTTTTTCTCAAGTGCTCATGGATCATTCTCAAAGATAGACTATATGCTGGGTCACAAAGCAAGTCTCAACAAATTTAAAAAGATTGAAATCATACACAACACTTTCTCGGATCATAAAGGACTGAAGTTGGAAATCAATAATAGGCGGAGTGCCAGAAAATTCAAAAATATGTGGAGGCTCAACAACACACTCTTAAACAATGAGTGGGTCAAGGAAGAAATTGCAAGAGAAATTAGTAAATATTTCGAGGTGAATGAAAATGAAAACACAACATATCAAAACCTATGGGATGCAGGAAAGGCAGTGCTAAGAGGGAAATTTATTGCCCTAAATGCCTATATCAGAAAAGAAGAAAAGGCAAAAATTCAGGAATTAACTGTCCACTTGGAAGAACTGGAGAACGAACAGTAAACTGACCCCAAAGCAAGCAAAAAGAAAGAAATAACAAAGATTAGAGCAGAAATAAATGAAATTGAGAATATGAAAACAATAGAGAAAATCAATAAGACCAGAAGTTGGTTCTATGAGAAAATCAATAAGATTGATGGGCCCTTATCAAGATAGGCAAAAAGAAGAAGAGAGAGGATGCAAATAAATAAGATCAGAAATGGAAGAGGAGACATAACCACTGACCTCACAGAAATAAAGGAGGTAATAACAGGATACTATGAACAACATTACGCTAATAAATACAACAATGTAGATGAAATGGACAAGTTCCTAGAAAGGCATGAACAACCAACTTTGACCCAAGAAGAAATAGATGACCTCAACAAACCAATCACAAGTAAAGAAATTGGATCACTCATTCAAAGGCTTCCCAAAAAGAACAGTCCAGGGCCAGACGGCTTCACATGTGAATTCTACCAAACATCCCAGAAAGAATTAGTACCAACTCTGCTCAAACTCTTCAAAAAACTCGAAGTGGAGGGAAAGCTATGTAATTCATTCTATGAAGCCAACATCACCCTCATACCAAAACCAGGCAAAGATATTACAAAAAAAGAAAACTACAGACCAATCTCCCTAATGAATATAGATGCAAAAATCCTCAACAAAATTCTAGCAAATCGAATCCAGCAACACATTAAAAGAATTATACATCATGACCAATTAGGATTCATCCCAGGTATGCAAGGATGGTTCAACATAAGAAAATCAATTAATGTAATACACCATATCAACAAATCAAAGCAGAAAAATCACATGATCATCTCAATTGATGCAGAGAAGGCATTTGACAAGATTCAACATCCTTTCCTGTTGAAAACACTTCAAAAGATAGTAATACAAGGGAACTTCCTTAAAAAGATAGAGAGAATATATGAAAAGCCCACAGCTAATATCATCCTCAATGGAGAAAAATTGAAAACTTTCCCCCTAAGATCAGGAACAAGACAAGGATGTCCACTATCACCACTATTATTCAACATTGAGTTGGAGGTTCTAGCCAGAGCAATTAGACAAGAAAAAGAAATACAAGGTATCAAAATTGGAAAGGAAGAAGTAAAACTATCACTGTTTGCAGACGATATGCTACTATACGTCGAAAACCCGGAAAAATCCACAACAAAACTACTAGAGTTAATAAATGAGTACAGCAAAGTAGCAGGTTACAAGATCAACATTCAAAAATCTGTAGCATTTCTATACACTAGTAATGAACAAGCTGAGGGGGAAATCAAGAAACGAATCCCATTTACAATTGCAACTAGAAGAATAAAATACCTAGGAATAAATTTAACTAATGAGACAAAAAACCTATATAAAGAAAATTACAAAAAACTGCTAAAAGAAATCACAGAAGACCTAAATAGATGGAAGGGCATACCGTGTTCATGGATTGGAAGACTAAATATAGTTAAGATGTTAATCCTACTCAAATTGATTTACAGATTCAATGCAGTACCAATCAAAATCCCAACAACTTATTTTTCAGAAATAGAAAAACCAATAAGCAAATTTATCTGGAAGGGCAGGGTGCCCCAAATTGCTAAAAGTATCTTGAAGAAAAAAAATGAAGCTGGAGGTCTCAAGCTGCCAGTCTTTAAGGCATATTATGAAGCCACAATGGTCAAAACCGCATGGTATTGGCATAAAGGTAGATACATTGACCAATGGAATTGAATAGAGTGCTCAGATATAGTGCTGATAGAGAAAGATAGAGTACTCTCATCTATGGACATTTGATCTTCGATAAGGCAGTCAGGCCAACTTACCTGGGACAGAACAGTCTCTTCAATAAATGGTGCCTAGAGAACTGGATATCCATATGCAAAAAAATGAAAGAGGTCCCGTATCTCACACCCTATACAACAGTTAACTCAGAATGGATCAAAGATCTAAACATTAGGTCTAAGACCATAAAACAGTTAGAAGGAAATGTAGGGAGATATCTTATGAAACTTACAATTGGAGGCAGTTTTATGAACCTTAACCTAAAGCAAGAGCACTGAAGAAAGAAATAAATAAATGGGAGTTTCTCAAAATTAAACACTTTTGTTCATCAAAGAACTTCATCAAGAAAATAGAAAGCCTACACAATGGGAGACAATATTTGGAATCGATATATCAGATAAAGGTCTAGTATCCAGAATTTATAAAGAGATTGTTCAATTCAACAACAAAAAGACAGCCAACCCAATTACAAAATGGCAAAAAGCCTTGAACAGACACCTACCAGAAGAGGAATTACAAATGGCCAAAAGACACATGAAGAGATGCTCAATGTCCCTGGCAATTAGAGAAATGCAAATCAAAACCACAATGAGATATCATCTCACACCCACCAGAATGGCCATTATCAACAAAACAGAACATGACAAGTGCTGGAGAGGATGCGGAGAAAGAAGCACACTTTTCCACTGTTGGTGGGAATGTCAAATGGTGCAACCACTGTGGAAGGCAGTTTAGCGGTTCCTCAAAAAACTGAATATAGAGTTGCCATACGACCCAGCAATACCATGGTTAAGTATCTACTCAAAGGACTTAAAGGCAAAGACAGAAACGGACATTTGCACACCAATGTTTATAGCAGCATTATTTGCAATTGCAAAGAGATGGAAACAGCCAAAATGTTCATCAACAGAAGAGTGGCTAAACAAACTGTGGTATATACATACGATGGAATATTATGCAGCTTTAAGACAGAATAAACTTATGAAGCATGTAATAACATGGATGAACCTAGAGAACATTATGCTGAGTGAGACTAGCCATAAACTAAAGGACAAATACTGTGTGGTCCCACTGATATGAAGCGACATTCGAGAATAAACTTGGAATATGTCATTGGTAACAGAGACCATCAGGAGTTAGAAACAGGGTAAGATAATGGGTAATTGGAGCTGAAGGTATACAGACTGTGCAACAGGACTAGATACAAAAACTAAAAAATGGACAGCACAATACTATCTAATTGTAATGTAATGATGTTAAACCACTGAATGAAGATGCATGTGAGGTATAGTTTTTTGTTTGTTTTTTTATGTCTTTTGTTTTTTTTCTTTTTCCTTTTTATATATTATATGTTTTTTATTTTTTTATTATTATTTTTATTTTTTTCTCTATATTAACATTCTTTATCTTTTTCTGTTGTTTTGCTAGTTCTTTTCCTAAATCGATGCAAATGTACTAAGTAATGATGATCATACATCTATGTGATGATATTAAGAATTACTGATTGCATATGTAGAATGGAATGATTTCTAAATGTTATGTTAATTTCTTTTTTTTATTTAATTAAAAAAAATAACATGGTACAGGGTGGTGCAATGGTGGCTCAGTGGCAGAATTCTCACCTGCCATGCAGGAGACCAGGGTTCAATTCCCTATGCCTGTCCATGCAAAAAACAAAAAGAAAAAAAAAAAACAGCATTGTACTGGCACAAAGATAGAAGCATTGACCAATTGAATCAAATCAATCAAGAATGCAGAAATAGACCACCAAATCTATGGTCAACTGATTTTTTGACAAGGCCCCCAAATCCTCTGAACTGGAACAAAATCATATTTTCAACAAACAGGTATGGAAGAACAAGATACCAATAGTCAAAAGAATGAAAGAGGACCCCTATCATATATACCCTACAGAAAAAATAACTCAAAGTGGATCAAACACCTAAATATAAGAACAAGCACCATAAAGTTCATGGAAGAAAATATAGGGAAACATCTTCAAGACCTAGTAATAGGAGGTAGCTTCCTAAACTTCACACCCAAAGTACAGGCAGCAAATGAAAAAACAGATAAAAAGGAATTCCTTAAAAACAAATACTTCTGTACCTCAAAAGACTTTGTCAAAAAGGTGAAGAGGCAGCCAACTCAATGGGGGAAAATATTTGGAAATCCCATATCAGACAAAGGTTTCATATCCTGTATACACAAAGAAATCATACAACTCAACAACAAGAGAACAAGCAACTCAATTATAAAATGGGTTACAGATTGAATAGGCATTTTTCTGAAGGGCAAATACAGATGGCTCAAAAGCACATGAAGAGATATTCATTTTCATTGGTTATATGGGAAATGCAAATGAAGACTACAATGAGATACCACCTCACACCTATAAGAACGGCTGCTATTAAACAAACAGTAAGCTATAAATGTTGGAAAGAATGTGGAGAAATCAGGACTCTTATGCACTGCTGGTGGGGAAGTAAAATGGTATGACCACTCTGGAAGACTGTCTGGTGCTTCCTTAAGAAACTAAATATCGGGTTGCCCTTTGGCAGCAATAATACTACTTGTTATATACCCAGAAGACCTGAAAGCAATGACACAAACAGACATTTGCACACCAATGTTTATAACAGCATTATTCACAACTGCCAAAAGATGGAAACAAATCCAATTCCCAACAACAGATCAGTGGATTAACAAAATGTGGTATATACATATGATGGGCTATTATGCAGCAGTAAGATAAAATGACATCCTGAAGCACATGACAAGTTGGATGAGCCTTGAGGACATAATGTCAAGTGAAATAAACCAGACACAAAAGGATAGATACTGTATGATTCCACTTTTATGACCATGGTAAAGGTAAAATTGGAGGCTCTTAATAAGAACATAGGGGACTTAGAGATACATAGAAGCTAGAGATGGATGAATGGTTAACTAATGAGGTTGAATTCCAATGTAAAGGAAAAGACAGAAGTGAAGATGGTTCTCTAGTGGGTCTATAAGTAGTATTACCATATTGAATATGAACAAGATTGAAAAGGGTTGTATAGACCTATGTGTCCCACTGATTAACACTAGAAATATAAATTAGTTCTTGCAAGAACTACTTCGAAGGTATGATTTGTGTACAAAGAGTGTTTAAGTCCACACAGCATAGCTATTGCATGCTATGGGCTGTGTTCAAAAGGAAACCATCAGTCCTACCATAAGAACAGCAGAAGTAAATAATGGGATAATGGGGGGAGGGAGAAGAGTTAAGAGAAGGTTTAGATTTCTTATTTTGCAAGGGTGTATTTATTGGTTTTCTTTCTCTTGGGAACAATAAAATTATCTAAAATTGAAAGTGTTGATAGATTGTGGACTTTGGCAATAAACAAGATCCCTAATGAATGCAGGTGACTGAAGGATGCACTCTCTGAGAAGTAGATTGGTGAACAATGGTGTATACTTATGGGCGAATGTTGTGCTGCTACAAAAAAGGAATGAAATTGTGAGGAAAGCAACTATGTGAAAGAATGTGTGGGATATTTGGTGAGACAAATTAAGCCAGAAACAAAAGAACAACACTGTTATGGTGTCCTTTAGAAAATGCTTACAAGAAAAGAGGGCCTAGATTGTAAGCTTTTATAGCAGAAACATTAAATACAGAAGGGTAATTATTATTTCTGGATTGTGAGAAGCTTTATGTATTTATATATTTATATAAAACCTGATGTTTAGAGATAAGAATGAAGCTGATCATAGTGGGGTTAAAGTAATTCAGAACACAGGGGTAAGGAAGACAATGTCTATATTTTAGAATGACACTCTTTGAGACCAAAGGAAGAAAGCTGTATTTGGTCTGGAACCAAAATTTTCTGTAGCATATAATCTAACTCAACCTATTTGTATAGCTCATTTGAGAAGCTGAAACAGGGAGCCCAGAATAAGAAAGAGGTCTTTTTATCCTGTATAGCTTAATGTAATGTCTGGATACATCCTAAAGTATATTAAGCAAACAATCAAAGAGTATTGGCAAAGTCCCTTGAGGGATAGGAGAAAAAATATGGGACTATTAAACTTTACCATCAGGGAATTCCCTGATACTGTTTCAAACTTTAGGGGCACCAAAATCAATAAGCCATGCCCTTGATCATGACGCTTACTCTTGCGAAGCTTATAGAGGTAGCAGAGAAGCTTAGCCTACCTATAGGTACGCCTAAGAGTTACTATTGGAGGAAATTTTTGTTGCTCATATGTGGCCTTACTCTCTCTAAGTGCAACTCTGCAAGTGAAATCATTGCCCTCTCCCCTATGTGGGATATTACATCGGGGTGAAAGTCTTCCTGATGAAGTGGGAGATGACTCTCAGGGATAAATCCAGCTTTGGCACTGTGAGATCAACAATTCCATCCTGACCAAAAGGGGAAAAAGAAGCATAACTAATAAAGTATCAGTGGCAGAGTTAGTTCAAATAGAGTCGAGAGGCTACTCTAGATGTTGCTCTAATGCAAGCTTCAATTAGACATAGCTACCTATCTTAACCTACCAAACCCTGAGTGGGACCATTCCAATCAATCTTAAAGAACACCTAGGTCAATATATAAGATTCCAGAAGGGTTCCATGCACTAGTGTAACTTTCCAGAAACCTAAAACCTCCAGATGGGTCCCTGGACCAGATAACTCCTTAAACCTAGAGGGCCCAGCCTCTCCGGAACATTGACTAGTCTATCTCTGTACCCTATATTATTGACAGCCCATCTCAACATGAAAAAGTTAGAATGGCCATAGCCCAAACATCCCTAACAAGAGGGACAGAAAGATCAAAGGTGATGGTGGAGTTATACAGAGAAGATAGGATTTAACAAATGAATATGACTGCTGAATCATTAAATTGATATCTTTTAGTCTCCAGTATCTTAGAGCAGCTAGAAGTAAAAACCTAAAATTGTGGAACTGTAACTCATGTCAAACTCTGAAATATGTTCTGCAACTAATTGTGGTACATGCTTTGAGATTCATTGCTTTTTTGTGTATATGTTATTTTTCACAAAAAAAGAAAGAAAAAAGTCGATTGTGATGATAAAAAAAGTATTTATTCATTCTAGCATCCTATATTCTGGAGCAGCTAGAAGGAAAAATCTGAGAGGATCATATTGTAGCCCAAGACAAAGTGTGGATCTGTCCTATAACTACCTGTTAAAGAGTGCTTTGAAAACCATTGTTTTTTTTATCTCTTTCATTTGTAAATACACTATACTATACGATTAAAAAAGTTTTAAAAAAGTGAAATGCACTTTTTGGTTACTATCAATGATGTCTGAAACACTGAAGAGGATAAGGAATATTTGGTATAGTCTGTATATTTAGACATTTTTGGTCTTGATTTATATTTTGGGTATCTGTGAGTCAAAAGATTTCTAGAGTTATTTAAACCAAAAGGGGCAAACTTGGATAAGGAATTTCAATATCTGGCCATTGCTGAAACAGATAGCCAAATATTGATCAGATAACCTATCAGGAGTCTGTAAAAGAAACTGCAATGGAATTGATTTTCTCCAGAGCATCCAGTGCCAAAACGACTTGTCAAAGTTTGGTCAGTTGTGCTGATCTTTTGCTCTTATTCTTTATCAGGGACATCCCAGTTGAGGGATAAAAAGCAGCAACTCTCAACAAGCTTCATCATGCATATGGTGGTGATGCTTTCAAGAAGGTGCATGAACTCCCATTGTTGTTCACTCAGTTGATCCCAAAGTACTTGTGGTGATTACGGTCTCATGTCAACTCAGCCAAATTATAATACCCAGTTGTCTGGTCAGGCAGGCACTGGCCTGACCTTTGCTGCAAGGATATATCATGACTGGTTGATAAATTGGAATGGTGGTGTATCAAATCATCAGTCAATTGATTGCATCTGTAGCTGATTATATTTGTGATCAACTACAGTGTGTCTCCCACCAGTGAGATAATTCAATCAGTTGAAGACTTTTAAAGAAAAGAGACTTTTTCACTGCTTCTTCAACCAGAGAAGCTTTCCTTTGAAGTTCATCCAGACCCTTCATTGGAGCTGTAAGCTTCACAGCCTGCCCTACAGATTTCAGACTCTTCCACTCCCATGTTCACATGAGACTACTTTATAAATCTCATATTTACAGATATCTCCTATTGGTTCTGTTTCTCTAGAGAGTGCAGACAAATACAGTGCTCATCAGATAGCCAAGGGTCTTGGAAGAGAAGCGACTTCCTCCAGCATCATGGCATCATGATCCTGTAAGAATAGAGGAGACCATCCCTTCCTGCAGATGGTATGTAGCAGGTCCCAGGTTTGGTTCCATTCTGTAGGCATCATTTCCATGTTAGCAAGAGCCTAAATGGTCATGAAGAGTTTATGCAGCACTGTTTCCATGTTCTAAGGCATAATGGGCAGCTGGTTTGGAAAATCATGGGCCCCGGGTCTGTTAGAACCTATATCCAGGAAAGTCCAGAATGTGATTGAAAATCCAGCAGTTGTCACTCAAATGATGTATAGAATGGAGTGCATAAGGATACCTTCTTGTACTGGAAATTCATGTGCAACTTATGGCCAACAGAGACAGTCCAGTGACCTCAGAAGGAATAAGAGGAGGTTGCTAAAGCCTCTACAGTGAAGGAGTCTCTCAGTAGGCACTAATGGGAATGGCTTTGGAATTTGGACAGATTCTAAAGTCTTTTGTTCCAGGACATCATATTTAAGGTAAGCTTAGTTGCAAGTAAGAAGGCTAATGGTCTTAAGTAAAATTTGAAAGTGAAGTATGTTTTGCCTCCAAAAAAAGCCTAAAAGATTTTGGGATTACTTTAAAGTTGGGGTCCTGATAAGGTTTTAGTGATTTTTTAACCATGTCAGTGATGGAGAAGCCCTTAGCTGAAGAAACAATGCCCAGAAATTTTACTAAGGTGGCAGGACTTCATACTTTGAGTGGGGTAAGACCTATACCCCTGGGTCAGTTCCTTTGTGAATATGTATATGTTCTGGAGAAGTATGTCAAATGAGTCTTCTTGGAGGAAGATGTCACTAGTATGATAGCATAGCTGCACTCCCGGAAAAAATTAAATTGGTTAAGATTTTGCCTGCAAAGATTCCACATGATGACAGCATTGATGAGGTAGCCAAATAAATGTATATTTTACCCCTTCGAAGGTAAAGCTAAACTGTTCAAACAGGCACTGAACAGAACATATTTGCCATTATCTTTGACTGCAAAGTATTTAGCAACTGCTGAATGAATGGAGTCAGTAATTTCAATATAATTGAATAAGGGAGCCTTATTAAGGGAGATCATGGCATTCAGGTTGTGGTAATCTACCATGAGTTGCCATTCATATTTCCAGGTTTAAGAACAAGCTGCATTGGGTTGTTGAATGGAGATGCAGTGGGGATAATCACCTCTTTTCTAAATGGGTTTTACGTGACGGGTTTCAATCTTTGAAGGCCCTGTTTATATTGGGCTGTATTAACTATTTTAACTGAGGATGGAAAGGTCCATGAGTCCCATTTTGTTGAGCCAATTATAAGTGTCAAAGATTCAATTTTAATTTATTATGCAATGAGTCAGAGATTCCATGCCCACTCTGAGTATTTTAATGCAATGTTAATTCTTATCAAGAATTTAAGTAAGGCAATAATACTGATAACTACAACATGAGGAATATTTGTTTGCCCTCATTTTATGTTTCTCAGTTCCCCAAAAAGTATAGGTAGTACCTTATTTAAATTTAGTGAGCTCATCAAGTATACCTTTAATTTGAGCAAGTGTATCCATTAATAGTATCCATCTTTATTATTACCCAACAGTATCATGAAAGTTTACCAATAGGCACAACTTATCAGCTGTTAAAATTAATTCAGAACTTGTGTTACAGAAGTACAAAGGCCAAGTAGTGCTCTTTTTACTTTTGGTTGTATAATAAATAATAAATTTAATAAATTTTGGATTTCCAATTGGGCTAAATTTTTAACTCTGCTCCATCTTTTTTCCTCCCCCTTATATCTTGGTTTGTTTGGTATATGGGATGATGGGGGAGTTATTGGACATGTCTTGGGTAGAGCAGGGGAAGAGTGGAAAGAAAAAAGAGGGGTGCTCTCTGCTCTGTCATATTTATATATTTTTCTTTCAGAGTCTTGAATCAGTGTCATCAGGGTTAGGGGCCTCACCCCATGACAATGTTGGCTTCCTTGATTTCAAAGATCCTGGGCTTAAATGAATCCCTTGGTTGTGCTATGGGGGTACCATGTGTGATTTCCCCATACCTTTGAAGATAAGAGTCTTTTTTGGCAGTAGCAGTAAGAGCATTTAGTGGGGTCCTAGTGAGTCACCTGATTTTAGGAGTGCAGGCTCCTAAAATGTTTTCTCCATCTGAGTGACTACCCTGTAGTCCCCCATGTTGCACAGAGAATCAGTCTTTCCTCCTGAGCACTCTTTAGAATGGGGATCAATGCATAATTGAGACCCACAACCAATAGTCACAGAATAAGAATTGTTCCCCTGAGCCTAGCATCAGACATTATAACTGAGAAATCAGGATTTAAGGGATGATTTTGATTACTGAATCACTATGTAGATATTCCTTTTTGTTTTCTGGTATATTGGAGTAGACAGAGGGAAATCCTTGAAATCTTTAAATTTTACTCAGGCTACCTTGATCTCTGATAATGATTGTATAGCCTTTATCTTCTGCTCCTCTGATTAGAAAAACCTTGTGACTAACCATCATTTTTACCCAGTTGTCCAGTTTTTCAACTTTAGACTCTTATAATCACCAAAGACAGCCCCTACTGTGTATAATGAAGGGTCTTGGGCCCATCCAGAACTAATCTACCCCAAGTTCAAAGTTATCTTGATAACCAAGACTGGATAAAACCAAAGTGGGCCAGTGGACACGTGCAATAGCTTAGACTTTGACCTACAAGTCACCTATACCTCATTCTGCCTTTTTATTTCATACCCTCTGTAAGCATGAACTCTGTGCATGCTCAATAATCAGATCACCTCTAATTAAATCATCTGGGGCCACTGTGTTCATTATCCTAAGCCTTGCCCATCTTTTATTTAATAATATTATCTTAATTACTGCAGTTTGGGGAGACAGATTTTTGGCTGCTGGGTCATCTGCTCTCCTACTACGTGCCTAGTAATAAACTCTTTGTCAAGGACTTCTGGAGAAGATGGCGGCTTAGTAAGATGCGCGGGTCTTAGTTTCTCCTCCAGAACAGCAACTAAAGAAAGAGAAACAATACGAAACAGCTCCCAGAGCCACGACAGAGACCAAAAAGACAGTGTACCCCATTCTGGAACAGCTGAACGGGCAGGGAGAATCCTCTGCAGTGAGATATCTGAGGGGTGCACGCTTCCCCGGGCTGGGGTGGCTGGCGACCGGGGTCCCTTCCACACATGTGTCTTCCCGGTCTGACTGGGAACGTTGGATAGTGGGGCCCTCCCACCACGCTTGGCGTCTCAGGCCAGCTAGGCAATTTGGACCAGCACTCCCCCAGGCCGCAGTGCCCGGCGACCCCTCCTCCATATGCGGTTTCCCAGGCCGACTGCGAGATTCGGATTGGCAAGTTAAAGGAGCCACAGCATCTTTTACTGGTGGGAACTGCAGACAGATGAGCACCACGAGCGCCACCTACTTGGCAGGAAAAGAAAAACAGAGCCCAGAGATTACACAGAAAAACCTTTCAACCAGCCGGGTCCCACACCCAGGGAAATCTGATCAAATGCCCAGACACCAGCAGAAAATAACGGATCATGCTCGGAAAATTGAAGATATGGCCCAGTCAAAGGAACAAACCAGTAGTTCAAATGAGATACAGGAGCTGAGACAACTAATGCTGAATATATGAACAGAAATGGAAAACCTCTTCAAAAACCAAATCAATAAATTGAGGGAGGACATGAAGAAGACGTGGGCTGAACAAAAAGAAGAAATAGAAAATCTGAAAAAACAAATCACAGAACTTATGGAAGTGAAGGACAAAGTAGAAAAGATGGAAAAAACAATGGATACCTACAATGGTAGATTTAAAGAGACAGAAGCTACAATTAATGAACTGGAGGATGGAACATCTGAATTCCAAAAAGAAACAGAAACTATAGGGAAAAGAATGGAAAAACTTGAGCAGGGGATCAGGGAACTCAAGGACAATATGAAGCGCACAAATATACGTGTTGTGGGTGTCCCAGAAGGAGAAGAGAAAGGAAAAGGAGGAGAAAAACTAATGGAAGAAATTATCACTGAAAATTTCCCAACTCTTATGAAAGACCTAAAATTACAGATCCAAGAAGTGCAGCGCACCCCAAAGAGAATAGACCCAAATAGGCATTCTCCAAGACACTTACTAGTTAGAATATCAGAGGTCAAAGAGAAAGAGAGGATCTTGAAAGCAGCAAGAGAAAAACAATCTGTCACATACAAGGGAAACCCAATAAGACTATGTGTAGATTTCTCAGCAGAAACCATGGAAGCTAGAAGACAGTGGGATGATATATTTAAATTACTAAAAGAGAAAAAGTGCCAACCAAGACTTCTATATTCAGCAAAATTGTCCTTAAAAAATGAAGGAGAAATTAAAACATTTATAGACAAAAAGTCACTGAGAGAATTTGTGACCAAGAGACCAGCTCTGCAAGAAATACTAAAGGGAGCACTAGAGTCAGATACGAAAAGACAGAAGAGAGAGGTATGGAGTAAAGTGTAGAAAGAAGGAAAATCAGATATGATATATATAATACAAAAGGCAAAATGGTAGAGGAAAATATTATCCAAAAGTAATAATACTAAAAGTTAATGGAAGTTCGCTAGAAAAAAAAAAAAAAGTTAATGGACTGAATTCCCCAATCAAAACAATGGCAGAATGGATTACGACCCAGCAATACCACTGCTAGGTATCTACTCAAAGGACTTAAGGGCAAAGACACAGACAGACATTTGCACACCAGTATTTATAGCAGCATTATTTACAATTGCAAAGAGATGGAAACAGCCAAAATGTCCATCAACAGGCGAGTGGCTAAACAAACTGTGGTGTATACATACGATGGAATATTATGCAGCTTTAAGACAGAATAAACTTATGAAGCATGTAATAACATGGATGGACCTAGAGAATATTATGCTGAGTGAGTCTAGCCAAAAACTAAAGGACAAATACTGTATGGTCCCACTGATGTGAACCGACATTCGAGAATCAAATTGGTATCAGAGACCAATATCATTGGTACCAATATCATTGGTAGCAGAGACCAGCAGGAGTTAGAAACAGGGTAAGATAATGGGTAATTGGAGCTGAAGGGATACAGACTGTGCAACAGGACTAGATACAAAAACTCAAAAATGGACAGCACAATAATACCTAATTGTAATGTAACTATGTTAAAACACTGAATGAAGCTGCACCTGGACTATAGTTTTTTGTTTGTTTGTTTGTATCTTTTGTTTTTGTTTTTTTCTTTTTCCTTTTATATATATATATATTATTATTATTATTATTTTTATTTTCTTCTCTATATTAACATTCTATATCATTTTCTGCTGTTTTGCTAGTTCTTTTCCTAAATTGATGCAAATGTACTAAGAATTGATGATCATACATCTATGTGATGATACTAAGAATTACTGAGTGCATATGTAGAATGGAATGATTTCTAAATGTTGTGTTAATTTCTTTTCTTTTTTTAATTAATAAAAGAAAGCTCTTTGTCTCTTTGGAATCTCGTTGTCTCGGGAATTGGCTATTGAGTGTGTCAGGTAAAAGAATTCATGGCCTTTGTCTGGTAACATTAACAGGCTTGTATCTAATATTCTGAATCTAAAGGGCCTGCCTGAGAGTTTTAGGCCAAGAAATAATACCCTGCCTTTACCTCTCAAATTCAGAATCAATTGAGATATATGAGAAGTAAAGAACAGACTAGAAACAAAGGTCAAAATGTCAACTTCATTACTCATAAAACTGTCTGGAATTCAGTTTAGATCTGTAACCTAAGAGGACTTCAAATTCTTTGTTTGTGTATTAAACTGAAACAAGTAGAAGACAGCATAGCTGTACAGCAACAGGATTCTCAGCAAGGGCACAGCCTGACACTGGAAGTTTGCATCAAGACAGAAAAGCAGATCAAAGTGCCTCCTTTCTGTAGGGAGGTAGACAAGACAGAAAGAGAATATTGGACAACTCCATTATGACAGAGTTTGGCCTAGACTGCCCAATTTCTCTTCTAAATTCCCTAATAAGATATCATTCCTCCTTGACTTGGGAAGGAGTGAGTAGAGCTCTGAAATGGTCACAAGCATTCTCCCAATATTCTTCATTCCTGTGAAGTCTCCACTCTTTTCTTTATGGAAGCTTGAACATAGGAGAGTAAGTGTCTGCTAACAAATTTCAAAAGAACAATGAATAGCACAGGAGAGGAGACACATATGATTAGGATTGGAGGTTTGTTCAAAAATGAGTCAACAGTTTGGTGGCTACCAAAATCAGGGTTCCCCAAGATCACAATAAAATTTGATGATTTGCTAGAAGGACTCTCAGAACTCAGTGTTATGGTTTATTACAGCAAAGGACCAGTCATGAGCTTCCAGTTGTCCTCTTTCAGTGGGCTTGTTAGAACACTGCTGAATTCTCCTACCAGCAATATATTAAAAATTATATGAAGTATAACCAATCAGAGAAGTGTACCTGAGCCTCTTTTCTCAAGGTTTTAATTGAGGGTCAACGCTTGACCTTAACTACTAATTCTCCAACCTTCCAAAGTTCAAATTGCCACAGCAGGGCCCAGGACAGGTAAACAAACACAGGCATTCACCATAAATCACATTTTCCCGTAAATTACCTGGTATGACCCAAGGTCTCAAATATACAAAGATATTATTCTCATGCAAGATAATTTAAGGGCTAAGAGGTTATTTCCTAGAGCAGTTCAAGGATCAGCCCTTTCTTTGGAATGCAAAGGGTTTAAGTGCCTCAAGCTTGTTGAGTTTACAATTTTCTGCATGCCAAGCATCCCAGTTTGCCAGGGACTAAAGAGTTTTCTGGAATATGAAATGCCAAATTTAATGCCAAAACTGAAGATTAAAAATTTAAATATATTTTTTGTTAATATCTGACATACAGTAGGTCTTTAAAAAGAGAGATAGCTTACTTCTTGATATACTAATCAATTCAATCACTGTTAGAGTACTATTTTATGCTCCAAGTATACAATTTAAAAAAGAATAGACACCAAAAGTGTTACAGAGAAACCGGAGAGAACATTTAGAGATGATGATCCATTTCTGAAGAGGGCATTAGAAAGTATACACTGTGAGCAACTATCTCGGTCTGCCTTCTGCCCATATAAAGTTGAAGGCCCAGCTGGCAGCTCTTTAGCCTGTATAACTCCCTTAAAAGCAAAATGAGTTTCTTATTAATTTTATTTGAGATCACTCCATTCAACAAAAACCAAATCAACAATACATTTTGAGACAGGCCTTCCTTTCTAGACGTAAACCCTACTATCTTTTGCATTTAAAGCCACTGGAGGGCAACGATCTTGAAATTCCTGGAAACCATTTTTCTAAATGATAGGATTTATTAAGCACCACCTTACTTCTTTCACATCTGTTAAGATATTAACAAAGGGTCTTAGAGCCTTACCTTTGATTTTATTTTTGTCCCCAAGCCTCATATTCTTTGATAATGTTTCACAGACTAGGAAAACTGGAGATAAGAAACAGAAACCAGTTTCATTTTCCAACTCCTCAGTTTCTGACTCTTCTGTAATGTTTCTAGTGTCTACTTATGAACTTGTCAGTTCTCTCTTTAGCATTTCTTTTTTTTTCAGTATTTTTATCCTCTTTCATTAGCTTTCTTCTAGTATCTTGTCACACACCAGTTAATGCTTGCTATATTCAGCCTGGTAATCAAGGCGTTGAAGGCCAAACATTTACTAAGTATATAGTTATCCCTTCCATGTCACAATTTTCCCCATTACAGTTTGATATATCATGGAACAGCATAAGAAATTTAGTGAGAATTTGGGGGGAGTTTAACAGAAGCCACAGATGACATATGAAGGCCACCAGGTGACCCACAGAGGCTAAAAATGTAGAGAAATCTTTAAAAATTTAGTAACCCATAAATGAATAAAAAGTATGTATGGTATGTATTTTACTCTTTAGTAACATAAATGAAGAGCTCACAATTTTTTTTCTTAAAATTAAATTTGTAGTAAAAGAACTGTGGTTCTATGCACTGGTTTGGGCATCCCAAGCATGTTTACAGCAATCTCTCACATGACAAATCAAAGTGATTCTGCAATGATCTTTGCATCTCAAGTTCTGCATATTTTGTGTCATTTAAACACCATAAACTCTATTAAAATTATGGTCCAAAGCATAGTGCCCCTAGTGATAAGGAAAGTGCTCAAAAAAAAAAAAAAAAGAAGAAGAAGAAGAAGAAGAAGAAAGTGATGAACTTGAAGGAAAAAGTTGACTTGTTAGACATACTTTGTTCAGGTAAAACTGCTACTGCAGTTGGCTGCCATTATGTATTAATGAGTAGACTGTAAGGCACATCAAGAAAAAAGAGAAGGAACTCCATGAAGCCCTTTGCTGCAGCTACACCAAAGCATTGTGCAAGCCATGAGATCCATATCTCTCATGCATAGAAAGTACAACATTCTTTTGGATGCAGGATTGTTATTAAAAAGACATTCCATTAGACTCTAGCATCAGACATGAAAAGCTAAGTCTTTATATGATTTCCTAAAGAAAAATGAAGGTGAAGTGTCTACCCCTACAGATTTTCAAGTCAGAAAAGGCTTGTTTGTAAACTGTTTGGGTATATAATACAAAACATAAAAATAACGGGAAAGGCAGTGTCTGCCAGTCAAGAGACAACTAGGGGGGTTCCTGAAACCCTGAAAAAAATTTTACATGGTGTGAAAGGGATAATTGTATTTTTCTATATTCCAAATCACTTCAGGCCAAGGTTTCACTCTGTGCTTTACCACTTCTATATTTTAATTACCATTTCTCCAGTTTCTTTGCCACAGACAGGTATTTGTTACACAGCATTCTGCTTCTAAGTACTGATTTCTGCATCACTTCGCTATCGCTGTGCAAACCCCCAAAATTTAGCAACTTAAAGCATCATCCACTTATTTAGCTCCCAACTGGAAATTTAGGCTGGTTTTAACTGGGCATTTCTTCTGGTCTGGCTATTCTCCCTCATGCATTTGCAGTCAGTTGCAAATAGGTTAGGCAGCTTGGCTTTTGGGGGTTGATTGACAGTTGTTGAGGCATCTTGACTCTCCTTAATTCTCATCCACCTCACTTGAGCAGGCTACAAGCATGTACTTATAGTAAGGCTGAGGTACACAGCAAGCAAGCTATATACCTTTGAGTCAGAAATCAAGCAGAAGTGTGGCATAAACTTGACACTCCAACATGTCATTTCTGCCACATTCTATTGGCCAAAGCAGATTACAAGACCAGCCCAGAGTCAGAGAAGATGAAGACTACAATTTACTGGACAAAGAGTATGAATATTGGGAGGTGTTTAATTTAGGCCATCAATGGCATCAAAATACCAAAAAATCATAGTTCCTTCGGCTAGTCACCTAACTTCAACAAACCTCAATATCTTCATTTGTAACACCACCAAACAGTTACTGGGATGATTACCAAAATAGAATATGCAATAGTTTTGTATGATATCTGATACACATTATTCTGGTTTGCTAGCTGCCAGAATGCAATATACCAGAAATGGAATGGCTTTTAAAAGGGAGTATTTATTAAGTTGCAAATTTACGATTCTAAGGCCATGAAAATATTCCAATTAAAGCAAGTCTATAAAAATGTCCAAATTAAAGCACTAACAAGAGATTACTTTTACTCAAGAAAGGCTGATAAAGTTCAGGGTTTCTCTCTCAACTGGAAGGGCACATGGCAAACATGGTGATATCTACTAGCTTTCTCTTCAGGTTTCTTTTTTCGTAAAGTTCCCCCAGAGGCATTTTCCTTCTTCATCTCCAAAAGTCTTTGGCTGCATGGGCTCTCGTGGTTGTTACGCTCTTTAATGGCTGCTAGATCTCCTGGGTGTCTCCAAAATGTTTCTACTTTTAAAGAATTCCAGTAAACTAATTAACCCACCTAGAATTGGTGGTGTCACATCTCCATCTAATCAAAGGTTAATACCCATAATCAGGTGAGTCATATCTCTGCAGAGATAATCTAATCAAGTTTCTGACCTACATTATTGAATATAGATTAAAAGAAATGGTTGCTCCCACAAGATTGGATCAAGATTAAAACATGGCTTTTCCAGGGTACATAATCCTTTTGAAACCAGCACACACAATTAACCCTACAAAGAGTAATTTCTCTCCTTTCTTTACACCCAGAGGGGTGCTCTGCCTCTGATGTGAGGAATCTGCTCTCCTGACCAAGCTAATTGATGAAAAGCTGAATATCTAGTACAAGAAAGCCCAATCAGAACTATTCTCTAGGCTTTTAATTTTGCTTTTTTTTTTAAGAAAAAAATTAAAATAGTGATGAGAGTCAGTACCTTTCAGTTTCAGTTTCCTAGCTGACAAAGCAAAATACCATAGCATTTATTGGGTCATGGTTTTGAAGCAAGAAGTCAAAAATCAACATTAGCAAGGTGATGCTTTCTCCCAGAAAACAGGCATTCTGGGGCTATCTGCTGGCCATCCTTGGTCCTTGGCTTTTCTCTCACATGGCAATACACATGATAGCTCCTCCTGGCTTTTCTACTCTTTCCTGAGTTTTGTTCACTTTCAGTTTCTGACTGTTACCTCTCATTGACCGTTCCTACAAGGTCATCAATAAATTACATTAAGACCCATCCTGGGCAGGCCACGGGGGCTCAGCAGGCAAGAATGCCTGCCATGCCAGAGCACCTGGGTTCAATTCCCAGTGCCTGCCCATGTTAAAAAAAAAAAGACCCATCCTGATGTAACTGAGCCACAACTTAACTGAAGTAACCCCATCAAAATATTCTACATAAAAAAAGTTCACACCAACAGGAATGGATTATATGTATGAACATGTTTTTCTGTGATACATAACTACAAACCACCACAGTGTTAAATCATTAGAGCCATGAAATAGAAGACTTGTGAACTGTGAGTTACTGTGTTTCCTAACCTTCTATTCTAGAAGTGATCTAGAGTACAAAAGAACAGAAAATTTCATGGACTAAAACTGAAAAGACAGTCTTAGAGGTCATTGAAATGCTTATTTTTAATTTTCTTTGGAACCCATCTGCCCCAATGCCTCCCTTTAATTATGCAAGATTCTCCCATATCCTTCCAAAAAATGTTCCTTTTATCTAAACCAGTCCATAATAGTTTTCTGATATAGCAATCAAAATAAACTTTGATTCATAGACAGAGGCATATCCAGGTTCTTGTGAAAAAAAAAAAAGTCTCTTAATGGAAACTCCTACACAGGTAAACAAGAACTAGAAACTGAAAGTGTTTTCATAGTATAGATTAGCAAGAGAGCAGAAGGCAGATAATTTAAGTAAGAATAAAATTATATTTAAAACATAATAAACTACATTTGCATTTTATGTTCATTTGAATTTTGCAGTTTTTATGTAGTATGGTGTAAAAATATTACTACAATTTTGTTTAATGCATTAGATTTTAAATAATGCAAATCTCTCCAATGAAAAATTCATCTTGAATAGCACAATTTCCAACTGGGTTTATGTTCTCGCCACACAGCAGTGTCACTTTACTGAAAAACAGAAATACCAATTATCCCTCTTGTGGTTAGCTTCAAATCGTGCAACATCTCAATTTCCAAGGTTTTAAGACTGCAATCTTCATATAAAATAACTGTCTGTATTGTTAATTAACAAATATTCTGGTTGATGCATAATGATAAATCAATTGTTAAGATAATACACACTCTATTTTATTTTATTTTATTTATAACAAAATTTCTAAGATCCTTACTTGTCCATGAAATAAGAAGTTTAGTTAAAGTTATTTTTACTTACATCATCAAAGATGCACATTTTTCTAATGGCTATCACAATTTAGATGGCTAATAGCAGTATATACTATAAAATACTGAAACTGGATCAGTTATGCAAAATATAATGATAAGCAACAGTAATAACTAAAACTGTTTCAGTGTCCCAGCACAGTTCAGTGTGTTTTATATGTATTAATTCACTTAACCCTCAAAATAAATTTACATAGTAGATAGTATATTAATTTTAGTATGAAGAAATTGAAGCACAAATATGTTAGGTAACTATACCAAGGCCACACATAACTAGTAAGTGGACAGTATTAAAACTGGGTAGTCTGGCTCTGGGGATCTGCACTCTGGATCACTATTCTATTTTATCCCTTGATATGCAATTGCTAGACAGAACCTTTAGAAATTTAGGTAATAGTCCTGGTCTTGGCAGGAAGAATAAACTGTATCCTTGCATTCAACATGAAGTTATATTTTGTGTACCGACTTGGGGGATGAGGGTCGATGAGATATGGAGGTTCAAGGTAGAGCATTTTGAATCACACTGAAGCAAAGATCCAGAGACTGTGGCTAGGTTGATTGATCTTCTGAATGGCAATAAAGCATAAGACAGTTGTTATGGGACACTGGGTCTCTGCTCATCAGTAGGTGTGATGGTTGGAGTAGAGGAATAACAATATTAGACAAATTTCTAAAGGATCACCCAGAAAACATGTCCTTAAACTTAATCCATTCTTGTGGATGTGAACCCATCACAAGTAGGAACTTTTGATGAAGTCATTTAGTTACAGTGTGGACAGGATGGATCTTAATCCTATTAGTAGGAGTCCTTTATAGGCAGAATGAAATTCAGACAGAGACAATTGAAAAGGAGCAATCAGAAGCTGAAATTCAATGGAATCTGGAAGAGAACAGAAATTCCAGGACAGGACACCATGTGCATTGATTGCCATGTACATTACCATGTGACAGAAGAGCTGAGAATCAAGGGTCATCTGTAGCCAGTCCCAGAATGCCAGCCCTTGAGAAGAAAGCACCACCTTGATCCACCTTGATTTGGACATTCTTTTAGCTTGAAAAGGATGAGCTAATAAATTCCCATTGTTTAACCCACCTTATTTCATGGTATTTGCTTGAGCAGCCAAAGGAAACTTTGGTGAAGAAAACAGTAGGTGAAGGTAACAGGTATTGCCTTTTAATAAGAAGTTCTGAACAAAGGACAATTATTATTCAGAAGAATATCTAATATTCTACAGAGAAGGATCTACAGATAGGGACCTGTAAGCATTAGAAAAACTGACACAAACCTAAAATATCAAGGGGATAAACAGTGTATGAAATGAAACTAAATTCAGTATTGTGCTTTAAGTGAAGGAGTCCTATGCATTGGGGTCCTGCAGCCTGAAAGTAGCTCCAGAGGAGGATCCTGGAGGCTACCTGAAGCAACATAAGACTTCTGATGGAAAGATGAGATTTTTAAGCTCCATTTGAAGCACAAATTAAGACTAGAAATGGGAAACCAGATAGTAATATCACTAACTAAAGTAATTAAAAGCAGGATAAAATAAGACTCAAAAAATGGCTTGAAACAGATGTTTAGCTTGAGAATTAAGCCATCCATGCCAGGATACCCACTATCCATGATTATGGGAACTTACCACAGGTTAAATAGGAGAATAATCATAGACATTCTTACAATCATTTTGCAGTATGTACGGCTTCCAAGAGAGATAAACACAAGTGACCTCTCTGTAATCAGCTTGCAAAATGATCGAGCTAGTTATGTGCACATTTGTCCTTCATAAAAAATTTTAAAGTAGTTTTAAAAGTATACATCTTTTAAATGTTATTGTTCACAAGAAAAGGTTAAGGCAATCTTGACTTCCTGGCAAGAGAGGAATCCTGAAAATAGAGTGAAATGTTATTCCAGGAGCTCTTTTTGGCTTTATTCCTCCTTTAGTGTGTGTGGGGGGGAGAGGGGATAGTCATATGGACAGCCTATCTATTTTCTGTATGAATGCATACGAGAGTGTGGGGTTGTCTTAGAGAAATAATAGGAGCACTCTTGCCAGTACTGATCACTTTTTTGTTTTTTTGCCTTTTCTTCCTTCTGCTTTTATCCTGGGAGTCCTCTTTAGTTGGAAAAAATAAAAGTGCAAGAGTTAACATATCAAAAGAATTGGTTGTAATAATAAATGTTTCAGCTGTGTTGATTTTAATTTTAATCAAACAACCATTGGTAGAAATAGAACCTGACTCTTCCTCCAGAACCCACTGAGATTGCTTCTGAGGCCAAAGACACACATAGACCTGTATATTCAAATGCATTCATTTTGCTAGTACCTAGAGGGCCAAAATATATGACTTTTGAGTACAGTCATAGAGAGAAAAAAGTCCTTTCTCTCAGGCAGTTTACATCTAGTGGAAGAGACAGATTTTAGAAAAGACACACATAAATATAATATCTATCAGATAATGGTAAGTCCTATGAAGAAAAAAAAGCCAAATCAGGGATAAGGAATAATTGGAGATGAGGGCAAGGGAGGTATTTTAAGTAGGGAGTCATAAAAGCCATTCTGATAATGTTATAGTTTAACAGAGAGCTGTAAGAAGTGAAAGTGAGACACAGAAATATAGTATTCCACTTAAAAATACGAGAAAATAAAGAAACCCACAGGTGGAAGAAAGTTCATTGAATTAAAGCTATTGGAGGGGTTGGAATGGCAACATTTGACAAATTTCTAAAAGACAGCACAAACTGATCATCTATTGGAGACAAATCAAAACAGGGAAGCCTGAGAAATATAAGGCTATTATTACCTACAGCTGTAATCAATCACACAAGGACTACCCACCACTAAGTATGAACGGCTTGTTCTTTTTTAGTGTAATGATCATTACTACTTCTACAAAGCATTTCCCTAATAGAGATTGGGTGATCATGCTCTTATTTTTTGTACTCCATTTGACTAGATTCATATGTCAAAAGTTAGGACTGTGACACATTAGCTTGATCAACTATTAAATATCAGGCCAATTAATAAGAAACTATAGTAGTGATTTCCTCTGGAGAGGAAAACTGGCTAGCTGGGGTATAGGGATAGGAGAGAATCTTACTTTTTCCTATATACCATTCTTCTGAATTTTTACCTTGAACATATAATACCTAGTCAAAAAGTAATAATTTTGTCTTAAAAAGGAGAATTTAAAATATTCTATTGAAAAAAGTTCTCTCTGGTTTAAGCAGTCTTTTAATATCCACAATTCTGTAAGGAAATAGAGCTACTCTTTCATTTTCCTGAAACATTAGATAGTTTAGCATGATTGGATTAGGGTGATTAATCTGCTCATGTGCTTAATTTCCCAACAGCTATGTAAAGCACAGAGAAATAGAAAAATGTATCTTTTGTCTGAGTCTTTGTGCTTATTAAATCTTGTTGCCAAAGCTGACACACATTCACATCACAATAATAAAAGGCTATAGATGTGATCCGACTATTTTTATCACCTAAGGGAGGAAACTACAGAGCTGATTGTGAAGAAAATCCCTGGGTAGTCTTAACACTGAGACAGAAAAGGACCATGGTGATGATTCCAGCATTGCCACAATATAACCATTTTTTTAAATTTAGCCAATCAATTCTTTATTGAGGCAATATGACCTAATATTTACATCATGAACTCTGGAGCCAGATGGTCCTCTCTAAACTACACTCTGCAGGATCCTTCTCTTTGCTTCACCCTCCTCATCTGTAAAATGGGGATCATAATTTTACCTCCCCGGTTGGATCACTGTGAGATGCATATGATTTAACAACATGTAAAGTACCTAGTATTTGGTAAGTACTCAGAAACATTGGCTATTATTCATGATGCTTTCTCTACTACTTAATTGATTCTTCAAAAAGAAAACACCGTGTTACAGCTCCAGTTAATCAAAAAAAATATATACATCTCTTCTGATTTAAGACAATACATAAGCTCTATATAGCTTTGAGTTATCAAAGGGAAAGTTATAAATATTTGAATTCATTTTTGGCAAATCATATTATGGGATTTAGCCAAGTCTGCTTATCGTCTTACTTAAATATTGCATAAAATTACCCTAGCATATGTTGCTTTTTTAAAAAATTGTCCATTTATTTTACTAAGCAGCTCTAGTTCCTGTGGGACACTAGTCTCTTTGAACAGCAATGCTCCCCAGTTAAATATGATAGATTGAGCACAAAGACTGATCTCATGAATCATGATTAAAAGAACAATGGGGGATAAGAAAAGCACAATAGGAGGATAAGAAAACATCCAAGAATAAATACTCTATGAAAGAGGGCGACAGATGAAAGACTGCAACAATTTCTTACAAGTTGGAAAAGTAGATGGATGAGTTTTCAACCTCACATGGCAAGGCAGATAATGCTGAAATTTCACTGCTTACAGAAAGGAAATCAGCATGAGCAAGCAAATTACCAGAAAAGCTCAAAATTCAGGCATGATATATTTCTGAAGTCAGGGATTCACAATTGACTGAAAATGGTATTATTTGAAAGTTGGTATAAGGAGTAGTTCAACATTCAGATTCCCTCCTCTAGTAAACAGGCACCTGTTCCTCCTTTCCCAGCAATAGTGAGATTCTGGACGCTGCAGATGACAGAAACAAGTTACCAGGCAAAACAGGATTAAGAAGATACTAAACTTTCTAACACTTTTCCTCATTCAGTAACCAGAATACTGGCAGAGAGGCTTATACCACCTGGACAAGGAATTTGAAAATTTCTCTCTGGGGGAAACTGACTCTCCAGAAAGAGATAATTTACAGATCTTTAGAGTTTTTATAAATATTGAAGACTTGACTACACCCCTAGAGCAACCAAAGAAACTTTTAGCGCCTGGTTCTTAAATATATATGAATAGCCATAGATCCTGGGACACTGGAGTAGCCTCTAATATGATTGGCAGAGACCCTAACAAACTAAAAGGGAAAAAAGAACATGGAGGAAATAAAAGCAACATAAGGAATAAAATAATACTTTTGTTGAACACGCAATTAATATTCACAGAGAGATAAGGGATGTTGTACACATGACAATAGAATTTGATGGAAAAGGAACTTTTAAAGTGGTATAAAATGCTGTTGAAAACCAAAAATAAAATTGTAGAAATAAAAAAATCCCAATAGATTAGTTAAGAAATAAAGAAAGAAAGGTGAAGTCAAGGTAATTTCTCAGAAAGAAGAACAAGAAGAGAGGAAAAATTGTAGGAGGAACAATTAAAAAGTTAAAAAATCTGTAAAGGGGTAACTGTGTGCAGGGGGTAGGGTGAATAGCTCTGTACTTTCTGTTTAAGTTTTCATTAAGCCTATAATGACTCTAAAAAAGTCTGTTAAGTTTTTTAAAAAATCAGTTAAGGATGTTTATCATCTGCTTAATTGTCATTCAGAGAAAACAGAATGGAGGAAATCAGCAAATTAATCAAAATTTTCTAGAATCTCCCATTGCTGAGGCCAACACTCAACTTTGGCTTTGCATTCTATCTTCTCTCACTGCTTAAAAGGCTCTGCTCCCAGAATTCTTCCTCATATCTTTGGCATCATTTCTCCCCTCTTAACCACTCAGTCATACTGGCCTCTTAACATGCTATTATTTCTCTCATACCTCTCCAGCTACTGCCCCACTTCTAAGTTCTCTTAATACAAAACACATAAAAAGAGTTGCTATATTCACTGTCTTCAATTCCTCTCCTCCAATTCTTTCACCTAATCAGGTTTCCATGCCCAACTCTCCACCAAAGCCGTTTTTATCAATGACTTCCATGTTGATCAATTCTACCATCAGTTTTCAGTTCGTATATTACTTAATCTATCAGCGGTTGATCATTGCTGGCTTAAAATTCCTGCTTTTTTACATGACTTCTGAGACACCATCCTTAATTTGCTTCTTCTGCTATGTCACCAGATACTTCTTCTACTTCTTTGATTCCTTACTGGCTATTCCTCATCTCACCTACCATAAGTATTCAAAGATCTTAACATTTGATCATTAGCTCATTAGCTCTCTTTTTTCCTCTGCCCAAATTCACTTATTACAGCTGGTTCCCTTTAGCCTGGTGACTTTAAAATGATCTGCATGCAGAATATCACCCAAAATCCACACCCATATGTCCTTTGGTTTGTTAAAGCTGCCAGAATGCAATATACCTGAAATGGAACAGCTTTTGAAAGGGAATTTAATAAGTTACAAGTTTACAGTTTAAGGCCATAAAAATGTTCAAACTAAGGCATCCAGAGAAAGATACCTTGACTCAAGGAAGGGTCGATGACGTTTGGGGTTTCTGTTAGCTGGGAAAGTGCATGGAAAGGTCTGCTAGTTCTCTGTCCCAGCTTTTCCTTTCAAATAGTATCCTGAGGGGTGTTTTCTTTCTGCATCTCCAAACATGTCTGTATGTGTCAGTTATGAAGCTTTTTCCAAAATGCTTCCCTCTTAAAGAACACCTTGAATGGGTGGTGACACATCTCGATGGAAACCACTTAATCAACAGGTCCCACCCACAACTGGGTGAGTCACAGCTCCATCGAAACAACCTAATCAAAAGATCCTGCACACAATTGGGTGAGTCACATCTCAATGGAAACAACTTAATCAAGAAGATCCCACCTAACAGTATTGAATAAAGTTTAAAGAACATGGCATTTCTGGGGTAACACAACAGTTTCAAATAAGCACAATATGTAAAAGTCTCTGCCCAATATTTCCATATCAAAAACTTACCCCTGATTTATATCTTCACCAAATCTGTAGTTCCCCAAAGATTCCCTATCTTGGTATTTATCATCTCCTTCATTCCAGTTACTCAGGCCAAAAGCTCTGAATTGATTCCTGACTTCTCTCTTTCTCTCACACCCCAAATACTATATATCAGCAAATCCATCATATCATCTTCAAATTACTACATTTACCATTTCCACTATACTATTCTGATCAAAGCCACCATCATCACTTTTTTCTGTTTCCACCATTTGAAAATGGACAAGTGGAAAATTCTGTGTTCTGTTCAGTAGCCAGAATAATTCTTTAAAAGCTGAAGTAAGATCATATTACTCCATCACTCCAGTTATAAAAACCCTACAATTAAATATATTTTCATAATTTCTATTTCACTAAACTGAATGAAAAGAAAACCATTCCAAAATGTTACATAATGTATGATTCCACTTATGTAACACCCTTGAAATGACAGAACTATAGAAATTGGAAACAGTTAGTGGTTATCAATCAGCAAAAAGGAAGAGGATGTGGATGTGAAAGAAAAATGAGATGTCTTTGTAGCAAAGGAAATGCTCTACCTCTTGACTACATCAATGTCAATATTCTGGTTGTGATATTATACTATAGTTCTGCAAGATGTTACCATTGGGAGAAACTTAAAGCCATTCCAGCTCAATTTGCCAAAATTCATATAATAAAAAGTTTTCTATTTCAATAGTTAGAAAAGAGAAGCTTCCAGGCAGATATGGAGGGAGCTTGGCCCTAATAATTATACAAGTAGCCAATGTTTGACCTTTCCACTCTTTAGGAGGGAAAGAGAATGAATACATTGTTTTCAGTAGTGTAAGAGAAAGCTGCTTGCCCCCAAAAGTTCCCAGGTTCTGAATGCTGGTCCTTGTTTGGGGATCAGCTCACACCATCACAAGCCCAATGTAGCTCAGTATTTTTGGAGAGGCTGGCCATTTGGTGGGGGAATGAATATGGCTTTTCCTAAAAGATCTAGGCCTTGCAACCCCAAGAGTTTGGCCTTTCTGGTCTTTCAACCAATATGAGGCAACTTATGTCTAACACTGAAAGAAGAGATCCCTCCTTAGAATCATATGCCTCAAAAGACCACTAGAAGCCTAGGATCTGGGCTAGCAAGACATGATTAGCAAAATTTTCATTCTCTTAATGATCACTATTCAAAAGAAACAATTTGCAACAAGAATAAACCGCTGCATTATAGGTGGTAACAAACACATTAGGAACTAAACTCTCTAATTAAGTGTGGCTAATGCACCTTCTTCTAGAATGGGTTTAAAAAAACTGAATTTTACACAATCAATGGGAAGGGAGATATTAGACTTCCTACTCATCAAAATGGCAACTGACTCTTAAAATGGCCTTAATTTAATTTTAAATAAAAGAGATATGACAAAATTTGTAGATTTGCATAGCAATATACTTAAAATAAGCAAACTCCCATAGGGGGAAATAATGGAAGTACATACTCTAAAACTATAATAGTAGATAATATCTTTTTATCTTCTTTTGTCTGTTTTATCAAATTTTGTTTAAGTTAATTGAATTGATGGTCTAGTAGTATCATAACAAAGTTTAAAGATTATGCAACATGCAAATTGCAAAAGATATCTGAAAGTAGAAACATAGAATGAAGTGCATAAAGTATAGAAGGAAAAAGTTTGTATCTGTCTCTTTTAAACAGTTGATTAAGTAAATATGTAACATTTTGTCTTCAATATAGATGAGTATCACAAAGCCAATTATTTGAAATTCATATTGATGATTATTACAACTCTTTCTTTTTACAATCCTTGCCTGAGACGTTGCTATATTTTATTTTCTGGAAAACAAAGTGACCGTTTATTCTTTGGCATCTCTTATCTTTCTTCTTTGTCAAATTGTTTTTGCATAAAGGGAGTCAAACATGGAATGTTATCATTTTAATACGGTGTATTTATTTTGTGAAACCATTTAATTGATGCTGCCAATGTTTTAACATACCTTCCAACCAGCAGACTCAGACTATCTGCAATCAGGTTCTGAAATGCCATTACTTCAAAGAAAATGGCGCTTTTGTACATCAAAATTAAACACTATTAGGAAGATTTGTGTATGAGGATTAATGTATTCAAGAAAAAACTGAAATTGATTTTTTTTTCTTCGACAAGGATACCTCAAAGATAATTCTGAACATGAGGCACAGTCATCAAAGTACAGGTTGATGACAGCGGGAGCTCTCAGATTTGAGAACTCTGTACTAAAGAAAGCCATGCTGTGGACCATGAAGTGCAAAGATAAGTAGCCAAAGTGACAGAGCAGAAAGCTAAAACTGGGACATTAGAGAAAGGCATTTGTCTAATTAATACTATTTCAAAGATATGTATATATTATGTATGTGTATATATAATATATGAATAAAGAGATGGCCATACATGTAAGTGGTATAGATGGACATTTGTAGTTACGATTCCAGAAACACCAGGAAAGACTCTAATACTCTTAAAATACCTGTCCATCTCTAAACATAGAGATGTTTTTTGGAGAAAATTTAGTCTCCTATTAAAATGAAAGCAACCTCAAAGAAGTAAGTCTTTTTATGTACAAATCTTTTCCTAAAAGCAGTACTAAAAATTGTAGCTCATGAAGCAAATATAGTTTAAGTCAAGAGAAATGTTATAAAGGGCAGAGAAAAATAAGATACAATTGGAAAATCAAAGAAAAATTTTGTTCATGGATATAAATCTGTGCACATTTGCCTCAGCCTTAATCAAGGTGCACAGAACTTTGACACTCACTGATATAAAGACACCTCTGAGCACTGTGACACTGTACCCATAGCAGATATTGTAAAATAGGGTTTAAAAAGTCAAACATTGCCTAAGGTCAGGAATACCTCTGGGGCTTCCTGTTTACTAGGCTCGTCAGGCTCTCTGACCTTTCGGCTTCAGAATCCACATGCAGAGCCCTTTAAGACCATATGCAAACCCTGACACTGTACTAGTCAAGGTTCTCTATGAAAAAGAACTGACAGGAGATATCTGAAATATGAGACTTTATAAAAGTATCTCACAAAACTATGGGATTGCATGAGTCCAAATTCTGTAGGGCAGACTGCTAGTAGGCATCTCTGAAGAAGGTCTTCAATGAATTCCACAGGAGAGGCTTGCTGGCTGAAGTGGAGCTAAAAATTCTCTCTTCTCACTGCTGAAGTAATCACTTCTTGTTTAAAAGCTCCCAACTGATTGGATTAAATGTCTCTCATTGAGGAAGAAACTCCCCTTAGTTGATTGTAGATCTAATCAGCCATAGATACAATCAACCTACTGATGATTTAAGTCAACAAAGTGTCTTCACAGTAACAGGCTAGCACTTGCCTGACCAAACAACTAGGTACAATCACCTGGCCAAGTTCATCCATGAACCTAACCATCACATTCCACCCCTTGTCAATTTGGCAGCTATACACATCACCTTAAACCACATTTAACCTCTAAATAGAAAACAAGAATGGACATAATTTTCACTAAACAATACTCAACTGTCCTGTATACAACTGGAAGCTTCCTAAATTTCTCCAGAATAGGGTGCAAGTTCTTGGGCGATATTCGCTTTTAAGAATGATACCTTATAAATTAAATACTATAACATGAAAAAAAACTTATGTCATATGATAAGGGTATAAGATTGAGAAGAAATTAAAGATGTTTGCTTTTTGTACAAATACAGATACACCGTAACAGAGCAAGAAATATTCATAGGTTACAGTCCTCATTTGTGTAACTAGTCACATAGTGATAGTTCATATTTACCACCACCTTCTTCCCCTACCCATTCCATGATTTGTTTACTCTCAGCAAGCACCTCAATCATAGTTTTAGCCATAGTTCTTTGCTGATGGGGTGACCCAAATCTTCATTCCTGAAGTTCTGGGCCATTGGTAGTCCTGCCTGGATTGGGTTGTGCCATTTTCCACCGACTTTTTTGTTTTCTTGTTTTTGCATGGGCAGACACTGGGAATTAAATCCAGGTCTCTGGCATGGCAGGCAAGAATTCTACCACTGAGCCACCACCACACCACCCTCCATTGACATTAATCACAGGGCATAGTAGTATTAAAAGACACTCTAGGGGATCTGTTGTATTCCAGGAAAATGCTTCTTTACCTCCATTGCATAGTTAAAATCCTATTTCCCCTTGATAGGGTCAATCACTCCAGCCGGTACATTAATCCCCTCTCTTGCCTATTGATTGGTAGTCATGAGAAACCCAAAGTGGCCAGGCGGCAGTCAACTTCCAGTTCAATAGAATAATTGTTGTGTCTACTGATGGAAGCAAGCCCCCTTTTGGAACTAAGACTTGTAGACCAGAAGAACTTAAGGTTGCAGAGACAGGAAGCAGAAAATTTTCTAGTGGATTACCGGGAGCAGCAGTGAGTGGTACCACTCCAATTTTTACCCCTTGATTCCTGGACTTGTGAATTCTAACTATAGGAGGAACAGTACTAGAATGGATGCTGATTCAGGGCATACACGACCTCCTGGTGAATGCCCCAGACAGAAAGGTATTGACACCTAGTTGGCACCATAATTGTGTCTTCAAAGACCATTCCACCATTCTATCAATTCAACTGCTTCAGGATGATGGGGAACATGGTAAGACCAGAGAATTCCATAAGCCTGTGCCCATACCCACATTTCATATGTTGTAAAATGGCTTTCTTGATGAGAAGCAATGTTGTGTGGAATACCATGATGGTGGATAAGGCATTCTATAAGCCCACAAATGGTAGTTTTAGCAGAAGCACTGTGTGCAGTGAATGTGAACCCATATCCAAAGTATGTGTCTACTCCAGCTAGAACAAACTGTTGCCCCTTACATGATGAATGTGGTCCAATGTAATCAAACTGCCACCATGTAGCCAACTGATCACTTCACGGAATAGTGCCATATCGAGACTGAGTGTGGGTCTCTGCTGTGGTAGATTGGGCATCAGCAATGGCTGTAGCCAGGTCAGCCCTGGTGAGTGGAAGTACATGTTGTTGAGCCCATGCATAACTTCCTTCCCTACCACCGTGACCACTTTGTTCAAGGAGTGACTGGGGAAAGAGACTGACTGGTATTTACAGAATGGAACATCTTATTGACTTGGTTATTAAAACCTTCCTATGCTGAAGTCACCCTCTGGTGAGCATTCACATGGGACACAAATATTTTCATGCCTTTTTCCCACTCATAAAGATCTATCCACACACCTTTTCACCAGACCCTTTGTCACCAATGTTCCAACCATGCTCCTTCCAAGTTCCTGACCACTCAGCCAAAACATTAACAACAGCCCATGAGTCATTATACAAATTAACCTCTAGCAAATTCTCCTTCCAACCAAAATGAACAACCAGGTGCACTGCTCAAAGTTCAGCCCACTTCAAGGATTTCTCCTTACTATCGTCCTTCAGGGACAGTTTAGAAAGGGGCTGCAGTCCTGCAATTGTCCACTCTTAGGTGGTACCTGCATATAATGAAGAACCATTTGCAAACCAGGCCCAGGATTTTTCTTCTTCTTTCCACTGATTATAAGGTACTCCCCAAGAGGCTATAGTTCTGGTATGGGAAAGAGACAATAATGTGGCAGAACTGGGGATCATGGGCACTTGGGCCACTTCCTTATGTAACTTACTTAGGCCTTCAAGACCTGTCAAGACCTGTCTCATATATACCATTTCCATTTTATGATGGAATACTGCTGTGCATGTCCAACTTTATGGCTTGGCAGGACAGACAACACCTAGCTCATGACAGGCAACTCAGGCCTCAAGGTAACTTGGTGGCCTAAGATTAAGGGTTCACTCTCTGCTAAGGTCCAGTAGCAGGTCAAAACTTATTCCTCAAAAAGAGAGAAGTTATCTATAGAGGATGGTAAGGATTTACTCTAAAATCCTAAGGACCTGCATTGTGATTCTCCTATAGAGGCCTACCAAAGGCTCCAGACAGCATCCAGAACCATCAATTTTGCTGGATTATATGGCCCAAGTTGTAGAGCAGCTTATACAGAAGCTTGGACCTGTCACAAAACCTCTCCTTGTTTCTAGCCCTCACTCAAAACTGGCAGTTTTTTTTTTTTTGGTTGTTGGGGACAATTAAGGTAGCATGTATAAAATCCACCCTCAGCGATGCCAGAAACATGCAACATGGCCGCCAGGGCTGAAACAAAGAACAGCCTAAACTATAATCAGCCTTCTTCACGGAAGTAATAGTAGTTCATGCCTAAAGTTCATGCCAAAAGTACTAACCGTGCATCTGCCCTCTGCCCTAGCAACAGCAACCACCAATCCCAGATCACCACCGTCCCTACTAGCCACCCCCTCTCCTTCTAGAGTATATATACCCAGCCTCCTCAATAAAATTTTGCAGCTTGATCAGAATATTTGTCTTGCTGCCGTTCTTCGCATCTCTTTGTCCCATGCCATTCTTCCCTCACAGGAGTTCGAGCTTCGGTTGATCATCCCGCGGGCCGGGACATTTGGTCACTCAATAGATAATCCAAAGTAGTAAACCCAAATGAAGAATATGTTGTCTCCAAAATCCAGAGGCCAACTAGGCATTTTGCCTTTTTTATATCATAGGAGGGGCCAGATGCAATAGTTTATTCTTCATCTTAGAAGGGATATCTTGACATGCCCCACACCACTGGACACCTTTCACTGAGGTGAAAGACCCTGTTTTTGTTGTTGTTTTTGTTGTTGGACTTATCTCCCATCCCCTTACCGACAAATGTCTTACCAATAAGTTTAGAGTGGTGGCTGCTTCTTGCTCACTAGGTCCAATCAACATGATATCAATATAATGGGCCAGTGTGATGACTTGTGGGAGGGAGAGATGATCAAAAAAGATGATCAAAAAAAAGAAAGAGGTGATCTTTCCCCTGAGGAAAAGATTATGACATAAGTTTACCCCTACTCATGGGGTAAGACAGTGAAGGTATACTGCTGTCCTTGACAGCTAAGAGCAAACTCTCTGGTGGACCTTACAGCAATTGAGAAAAAAAAGCATTTGCCAGATTAATAGTTGCATACTATGTGTTGATTTGCTCAAGCAATGATAATACATCTAGAAAAGCAGCTGCAATTGGAGTCATCACCTGGTTAAGTTTGGTAATCCACTGTCATCCTCCAAGACCCATCTGTTTTCTTCAGGGCAGTTCAATGAGAATTTGGTGGGAATCACCATTCCTGAATTATTCAAGTCCTTGATGTTGGCACTAATCTCTAAAATTCCTCCAGGAATCCTGTATTGTTTCTGATTTACTATTTTGCTAGGTAAGATCAGTTCTACTGGCTTCCACTTGGCTTTTCCTACCATAATAGCCCTCACTCCATGCAGTAGTTAAAAAAGATTTATCTACCCTAGAAAAGCCATGTTTTAATCCTAATCAATCTTGTGGGAGCAACTGTTTCTTCTAATACCTATTCAACAATGTAGGTTGGAAATTCGATTAGATGGTCTCCATGGAGATGTGACTCACCCAATTGGAGAAGATATGACTCCATCCATTCCAGCTTGGTCTCGATTAGTATTCTAGTTTGCTAGCTTCTGGAATGTAATATACAGAAACAGAATGGCTTTTAAAAAGGGGAATTTAATAAATTATTAGTTTACAGTTCTAAGGCTAAGAAAATGTCCCAATTAAAACAAGTATATAGAAATGTCCAATCTAAGGCATCCAGGGAAAAATACCTTGGTTTAAGAAGGCTGATGAAGTTCAGGGTCTCTCTCTCAAGTGGAAAGGCATATCGTGAATGCAGTCAGGGTTCCTCTCTCATCTGGATGGGCACATGGTGAACATGGTGTCATCTGCTAGCTTCTTCTTTTGGCTTTTTGTTTCATGAAGCTCCCTGGGAGGCATTTTTTTCCTTCATCTCCAAAGGTCACTGCTTCTCGTGACTATGTTGTTCTGCTCTGCTCTCTCTGGATCCCTTTCATTTTCCAAAATGTTTCCTGTTTTATAGGACTCTTGAAACTTATCAATACCCACCCAAATGGGTGGAGACATGTCATCACCTAATCCAGTTTAACAACCACTCTTGATTAAATCACATCTCCATGGAGATGATCTGATTACAGTTTCAAACATACAGTATTGAATAAGGATTATTCTGCCTTTATAAAATAGGATTAGGATTAAAACATGGCTTTTCTAAGGGACATATTTCCTTTCAAACCAGCACATTCCACCCTCTGGACCCTAAATAAGACATGTTTTCCCCATATACAAAATACGTTCAGTCCATAACAATATCAGAGAATCTTAAACCATTTCAATAGCAACATACATGAAATTTAAAGTTAGAAACGTACAAACTCCTATCAAAGTTAGTTACAGGCATGGTCTGTTCTAAGGCAAAATTATCCTCTAGCTTTGGACCTTTGAAAACTTATAAGAAGTTATTTGCTGCCAACATGCAAAGGAGGAACAGTCATACGATACATATACATGTATCCATAGGGAGAAAGGAACACAGGGGTCTTGGACCCATACAATTTTGAAAATCCGCAGGGCAAAGTCCATTAGATTTCAAAGTTGGAGAATCATTTACCTTCATGGCTTCTGAAAGCAGCAGTCCCACCCTTTCCAAAGGCCTATGCAGAGGCCTGCCTCTCCCAACACAACTTTGGGGGACATTGGGGAGACCACCTTTTCTTCAGCTCCACCTCTCCAAGTGTTGGGGCTTCACCTGGGCTCTCTGCCATCTCCGGGGAACATGCTCAACTTCTCCATGTGGTGGCAGCCAGGCTTTCCCCAAACCCCAAGGAATGTGCTTCAACCTCTCCAAGGCCTGGGGCAGCATGACACCCCCACTGCAAGGAGGTAGAAGGCCCATCCTTTGCCTTCGGGACAAACTCACCCTCTTCATGGGCTTGGGTGGGTCCACTCTCCTTGCCCAAGGCTTCTTGACTTCAGACCTCAGCCTCCATGGTTTTGCCTCTGAAGTTATTGTTCCTCCAATGTGTCCCTTCTCTGAACCCCCCTGACCAGACTGGCAGCGGCTGTGTTTATACAGGTCCCACAGCACTCTCATTGGTTTTCTATGCAGTAGAAACTTGGATTGTGCCTATCAGACATCAGGAGTTTCCACAAATCCTTCCTGGATAGCTCCATGTCTGATCCTGGCAATGGCTGACTGGTTCCACATATGGCCAAATCCTCACATGAAGCACTATTATCTGGGGTCTCCCTTCCTGGAAGACAAGAATTTTCTGGGACATCAATTTCTGGTTTCTTTGTACCCAAGAGTTCAGTTTTCAGCTTATCTCTCTCCTGTCACACTTCACTATAAACTGTGAGGAGGAAACAGACTGCGCTTTCCACTTTTAATTTGGTGATCTCTTCTACTAAATATCCAAGTTCATGACTTTTAAAATCTGCCTTCCAGCCAAAGCCACTGGTCAATTTTGCCAGATTATCTGCCATTTTAAAACAAGGCTCATCTTCCTTCCAATCTATAATAACGCACGCCTCATTTCTGTCTAAGGCTTTATTAGAAGTGTCTTTTAGAGTCCACATTTCTACCAACTGTTTCTTCAAAGCATTCTAGGCCTTCTCTATCAAGCTTCTCACAACTCTTCCAAAATCTTCCCCTTATCCATTTAAAAAGCTGTTCCAACATGTTTGGTATTTGCAAACCACAGGACCACCCCACTTCTCAGGTACCAAAATCTGTTCTAGTTTGCTAACTGTCAGAATACAATATACCAGAAATGGAATGGCTTTTTTAAAAGGGAATTTAATAAGTTGCTAGTTTACAGTTCTAAGGCTGAGAAAAGGTCCCGATTAAAGCAAATCTATAGAAATGTCCAATCAAAGGCATCCAGAGAAAAATACCTTGGTTCAAGAGGGCTGATGAAGTTCAGGGTTTCTCTCTCAAGTGAGAAGGCACATGGCAAACACAGTCATGGTTTCTCTCTCAGCTGGAAGGGCACATGGCAAACATGGCATCGTGTATTAGCTTTTTTTCCTAGCTTCCTGTTTCATGAAGCTCCCCAGTAGGCATTTTCCTTCTTCATCTCCAAAGCACTGCCTGATGGACTCTCTGCTTCATGGTGCTGCAGCATTCTCTGCTTTCTCTGAATCTCTTTCATTCTCCAAAATGTTTCCTCTTTTATAGGACTCCAGAAATGTATCAAGACCCACCCAAACAGGTGGAGACATGTCATCACCTAATCCAGCTTAACAGCACTCTTGATTAAATCACATCTCCAGGGAGATGATCTGATTACAGTTTCAAATATAGAGTATTGAATAGGGATTATTCTGCCTTTATGAAATGGGATTTAGATTAAAACATAGCTTTTATAGGGGACATACATCCTTTCAAACCAGCACAATTAGTTTACTGGAATCCTTTAAAAGAGGAGGCATTTTGGAGAAAGTCCTTTTTAGAATGACAAGAAAGCCATGAGAAAGGTGAAAAAGCCATGAGAACAACATAAGAGCCCATGCAGTCAGAGAATTTTGGAGATGAAAAAGGAAAACACCCTAGAGGGAGATTCATGAAAGAAGCCTGGAGAGGAAGCTAGCAGACACCTCCATGTTCACCACATTCCTTTCCAGTTGAGAGAGAAACCCTGAATCTCACTGGCCTTCTTGAAATATGGTATCATTTCCTGATGCCTTAGTTTGGACATTTTTATAGCCCTTCTTTAGTTGAGACATTTTCACAGCCTTAGAACTATGTACTTGAAAATTAATAAATCCATTTTTAAAAAGTGTCTGTTTCTGGTATATTACATTCTGGCAACTAACAAACTAGAATATTCCATGATTCAGGGAACCAATATGGAAATTCTGCCAGTTGCTGAGTATTTCTGTTCCAATTACGCATTCTAGAACTTGGGAAATAACCAACAAATGGGTCTAGGGACCAACTGGACCCATTGTTAAACAGACCTGAGCCGAAACTCCAAGGATCTCCTGACCTCCATAAGCCTCTACTCTTACTCATGGACCAGAATGCTGTTTTGGGTCTCCTGGAATTAATATCACTTCTGAGCCAGATTCTAATAATCCCTGAAATATCTGATCATTTCCTTTTTCCCCAATGCACAATTACCCTAGTAAAAGCTATAGTTCTCCAAGGGAAAGCTTGGAGGAAAATTAACACTGTCCATTTTTGGCAGTGCAATAGTTTCCTTCCCCAAGAGTACCTGGCCTTCCCCTCTGTTTGAATTTGCTAAAGTTGCTAGAATGCAATATTCCAGAAATGGAGTGGCTTTTACAAAGAGGATTTATTAGACTAACCCATTTCTGGTATCTTCTTTGAACAGACTAGCAAACCAAAACAGATTTTCTGCCAAGAGTGGGATACTACTATTATAAGTACAAAAAAATGTGGAAATAGCTTCGGAATTGGGTCAGGTGTAAAGGCTGGAAGAATTGTGAGCTGTTTGGCAGAAAAGACCTAGATTGCTTTGAAAACACTATTGGTAGAAATATGAATGCTAAAGGTACTTCCAATGAGGTCTTAGAAAAAGAAGTGATAAATGTGTTATTGGAAAATGGGAGAAAGGCCATCTTTGTTTTAACATAGCAGAGAACTTAGCAAAACTGAGTTCTAATGTTGAATGGAAGGAAGAATTTGAGAGTGATTAACTTGGATATTGAACTGAGGAGATTTCCAAGCTAATTATGGAAAGTGTAGCCTGGTTTCTCCCTGAAGTTTATAGTGAAATATGAGAACAAAGACATAAGTTGAGGACTATACTCCTGGGGAAAAAGAAAGCAGAAACTGAAGGTTTAGAAAATTCAGAGTTTTTGGAAAGCAAATCCCCAGAGAATAGTGCTCCATGTGAGGGTTTAAATAAAGATGGATCCAGTCAGTCATTTCAGTGCATGTCACAATGGGAGATGCAGGAAGTACTGTGGAAAGTTCTTTGGTCTGATGGTCTGAACCCTTGTGTACTCTATGAAAAATTGATGAGATTTTTGTGAAATCTGTATGAGTAGAACCACTGCCAGCCTGGACTAAAAGTGACAGAAAAAGAGCAAATGGAAGGAAACATCACTTTGAAGTAGAGCTATAGAAGCTAGTTCTAGACTGAAGACATTTTCCCTGTCAAAAGAGAGGAACCTCCCAAGTGTGTGGAAAGAGTGATATGCCCTGGCACTTGGAGAGGGTGGGTATTCAACCCAATTGTTCAGGTTGAGTGCTATTACCCCAATTTTCTCAGATGTTTGGGGGATTGGGAAGAGTCTGGCTGCCATCTCCATGTTTAACTAGGTGAAGGCTCAAGTCTGATCACAATCCTGATGCTTGACAAGGGTAGAACCATCATTTCAATATTTGGAAGAGAGCATTACCCCAGTATTTGGGAGAGCATGGTCTCTGCTTACACACTGGAAAGGGTGGGGCTCCTGCATCATCAAGTCCAAAGGACAAAAAAAATTGCTCTATAGATGAATCTCAGACCTTGAAATCTAATGAGTATGCCTTGCAGGTTTTCAGAATTGTTTGGGACTCATGACTCTTGTTTTCCTTCTAATTTCTCCTTATAGCAATGGGAATGTTTATCCCATGACTGCCCTTCCATTGTATGTTGGGACCAGATAACTTGTTCTCTAGGTTTTACAGGTCCACAAATGGAGGGGAACTGTGCTTCAGGACAGACCATGCCTAAAGCCAATTTTCATAAGACTTTGTACTAAGCATTGTTTCTGAAATGATTTAAGGCTTTTGGGATATTGTGAGGGAATGAAAGTATTTTGCATATGGATGGAATATATCTTTCTGGAATCCAGAGGGTTATGTGTGGTTCTTTGGAACTGTTTGTACTCCATAAAAACATGTTCTTAAATATAATCCATTCCTGTGGGTGTAAACCTATTGTAAGAAGGACTTTTTGATGAGGTTACTTCAGTTAAGGCAAGGCCCAGGGTGGGTCTTAAGCTTCTCACCGGAGTCTTTTATGGGAGAATGAATTCAGACAAAAGGAGAAAAAACCATAGAAGCAAGAAGCTGGAATCAATGAAACCTAAGACAGAAGGGAGAGACCAGCAGATGCTGCAGTATACCTTGCTATACAGCAGTAATCTAAGGGTTACTTGGCAGTCAGTCTTCAGAAAGAAACATTGCCTTGATTTGGACAGTCTCATGGCCTTAAACTGTAAGCTAATAAATTCCTGTTGTCAAAAACCAATGTTTTTTGTGGTATCTGCTTTGAGAAGCCTAGAAAACTAAAACAAAGACACATTAGTAGAATGAAGTAAAAATATATATAAGTGATTATTTCAATTGATGCAGAAAAAAAGTATTTGAGAATATCTAGCACCCCTTCTTGATAAATAAACTTTTAAAACTAGGAATAGAAGGAAAGTTCCTCGATATGATAAAGGGCATATATGGGTGGGCCGCGGTGGCTCAGCGGGCAAAGTGCTTGCCTGCTATGCCGGAGGACCTCGGTTTGATTCCCGGCCCCAGCCCATGTAACAAAAACGGAGAAACAGAATACAATAAAACAAGAAAATGTTTAAAAAATGTTTCCCTTTCTTCCTTCCTTCCTTCCTTCTATCCTTCCTTCCTTCTCTCTGTCTTTCCTTTAAAAAAAAAAAAAAAAAAAAAAAAAATAAAGGGGCATATATGAAAAACCCACAGCTAACATCATACTCAATAGTGAAAGACTAATATTGAAAGCTTTCCCTCTAAGATTAGGAACAACACAAGGATGCCCAACATCACCATTGACCTTCAACTTTTTACTGGAAGTTCTTCCCAGAGCAACTAAGCTAGAAAAGAAATAAAAGACACACACACATTGGAAAGGAATATATAAGAGTTTCCTTATGTGATATAACAAAATTCTATACTCAGGAAATCATGGAAAATTCACATAAAATGTACTAGAGCTAAGAAATGAATTCAACAAAGTTGTAGGGTACAAAATCAACATGTGAGAATCAGTGGTTAATAATAAAGAGGAAACCAATAAAAATTTTCCACTTACAATAGCAACTAAAAGAATGAAATATTTAGAAATTACTTTAACCAAGAATGTAGAGGACTTGCACATGGAAAAGTATAAAACATTTCTAAAAGAAATCAAAGAAGTCCTAAATAAACAGAAGGTCATTTCACATTCATGGATTAGAAGATTAATTACTGTTAAGATGTCAGTTCTACCCAAAGAGATTCAGAGATTGAATACAATGTCAACCATAATTGCAGCAACCTTCATTGCTGAAATGGAAAAGCCAATTATGAAATTTATATGGAAGGTAAGGGGCCCTGAATATCCAAAAACCTTTAGAAAAATTAAAACAAAACAAGATTGGAGGATTCACACTTTTCAATTCTGAAACTCTTTACAAATCCACAGTAATCAAAACCTCATGGTACCAGCACATAAAGAGACACATAAATCATTGGAATCAAATTAAGAGTTGAGAAATAAATCCTCAGACCGATGGCCAACTGATTTTTTACAAGGGCATCCAGTTCACTTAGTAGGAAAAGAATAGTGTCTTCAATAAATGGTCCTGGAAAAAATGGATATCCACAAGCAAAGAATAAAGGTGCACCGTACCTCACACCTTATACAAAAATTAACTCAAAATGAATTCAGGAACTAAATATTAGACTGTGGTTGTTAGGTTCAGGCGTCAACTTGGCCAGGTGAAGGTGTCTAGATCTATTGCTGTGGACATGTACCGATGGCATGTGAACCTCATCTGTGCTGATTATATCTGCAGTTGGCTAGAAGGTGTGCCTGCTGCAATGCATGATGTTTGATTTAACTGGCTGGTGTTTAAATGAGAGAGCTCAATGTAGCACATTCAAAGTAGCTCAGCATACTCATCTGAGCACTTGTAGCTCAACCCAGGCCTTTGGAGATGCAGAAAATCACCCCAGGGAAAGTTGTTGAAGCCCAGAGGCCTGGAGAGAAGGCCAGCAGAGATCGCCCTGTGCCTTCCCATGTAAGAAAGAACCTCAGTTGAAAGTTAGCTGCCTTTCTTCTGAAGAACTAATGAAATAAATCCTTTTTTATTGAAATCCAACCCATTTCTGGTGTGTTGCATTCCAGAAGCTAGCAAACTAGAACAGAGATCAAATCTATAAAATTCCTAGAAGAGAGGCCAAATTCACTGATGCTCCAAGGATCAGCTAGAGAAGTGACAGAACAGTGATCCCAGTGTGCAAATGACCTGAGAGGGTCTTCTATATCATGTAGGGAGGTTCTGGATGAAAAAGCTAAAGAATTGAGATGCAAAGAACTGAAGACCATCCAATTAGTGTGAAGAGCCTAACACACCCCTTTCCAAATGAGGCCCAGAAGTGAGGAGGAAGGAGATAAATACCTACCCAATTAGGAACCTCTCAGGTGCCTTCTTAGCTGGAATGAGAAGAGGAGAGTTGGGGTAGGCTTGAGACTTAAAATTGGGTCTGAAGTTGTCTTCTGTCCTTTTAATTTTTTTCCTACACTTGCGGTTGATTTTCTCTGCCTCCTCAGGAAGTTACAATGTAATCAGAATGAGGGAGGGAGCCAGTAGAAGCATGCAAAGAGTAAGGCTGGAAACTTGGTCAAGAAAAAGAAAAACGATATTCAATTACTTGCAATCATTACTAAATATCATTATTCAGCTCCAAATAATTATTCACTTTAAAGAGATTTCAGCAATACCATTTTGAATTGCCTGGTTTAAACAGGAGGGAGCTAAAATATATTTAACACTAGTTTTTTTAGCCCCATTTAAAAGCTAATTATGGACATAACCAAATGCTTGTAATTTTTTAATGAAAAGGTTGCTGAACAGTTGAGTTACCATTTTCAAATATTATATTATTTTCTGCTCCATTAAAATATTGTCTTAACTGTCTCAAATTTTCACTGCTAATACTCCATGAGAAATTTAGAGAGGAGAATCCTCACATGATGTAAAACAAAAAGCATAAGGTATCTTCTGGGAAGATGGCCAACTAGAGCAGTTTGAGATTAGCACTGCTCCACAGAAAAGTTAGAGAAAGGACAGGAGGGTGACTGAGGCAGCAATTTGGGAGGGTGGCTGACCTCGGAGAGTCTTCTGCACCACATGGCAGCCCTGGTTGCAGAGGCCTAGGAACTGAGAGACAGAAAGCTGGGGCCTGGCATGGAGGCCTGCAGGAGCAGAGGCCACAGGAGTGCACAGACAGGTACAAGGGACAAAGAAGTAAGTCAGGCCATGTCCCTTGGGTGAACTACCCTCACCAGTGCAACCCCATGACCAGCGACTCTTCCCACACCCCACACACCTGATCTCCCTTACCTGCTCCCATTCCCCAGCTCCAGGTGCCCCAACCCTACCAGCCCCAAGTGCACATACATGCCCCATACCCGCACCTCAAGTGCAGCCAAACCCACCTCTTCTAAAACCTTCCCAATCACTACCTCCCCCTCCCTGTTCCCTGTAAGCTGTTACCAGTGCTTAAAAGTTGCAGACACCAACCTCCATACCTAGATCACCCCTGCCACCACCAGCCCCCACCCATAGTGTCACATAGCCTCACTCCACCTTCCCTGAGCTCAGCACATCTGTTTAAGGCTCTCCCAGGCCCACGCATGTACACAAGCCCCCAGTCACATCATTCAGCTATGGGAACTGCACTTTACAGCAGTCCTAGAACTGCACATGCGCACAGCTCTCAGCCTCACTTCCCAACTCTGAGAAAGTGCAGACCTGCACAGCCAGGTCACATCTACCCCCAATCCACAAAAGCCCTTTTGTACCTTAGACCAGCACACACCAGGGTTATATCCCCCTGACCAGTGCACTTGCACAGCTACATCTTCCCTGGCCGCTGGGCATCCATGTTCACAAGCACCAACATAACATCCCCAGCCTGTGCCCATATCCGCCCTGAAACAAATCACCATATTGAGTGCTTCACCCATGCTCTGCTCCTTGTTGTATACCATCCTGCAAACACAAGGCCTTCAACTACTGAAAGAAATCAACTCCCAAAGTAAATCGATCAACATACCTACATGTGATGAAGACAGCAGAAGATCACTAAACATATCGCAATGCAGACAGATATAGTCCTGCCTAATGACCAAATTAAAATAGCTGAGGAGACACAGATATTGGAACAACTAATCAAAGATGCTCATCCAACTCTACTTAATAGAATAAGTGGGATAGCAAATGACATAAAGGAGATCAGGAAGACAGTAGAAGAGCACAAAGAGGAATTTGAAAGAATAAATATAAAAATAGTGGAAACCACAGAGATTAAAGTCTCTGCTGACCAAATAAAAAACATACTAGAGGCACACAACACCAGATTTGAAGAGACAGAAGAATGAATAAGTATTATAGAAGACAGGATAATGGACTTCAAAGATGCAAAACAGCAAATGGGAAAAAAAGGAAAAAGTTGAATAGGAACTCAGGGAAAGGATAGACAAAACAAAGAGCACAAATATAAGAATCCTTGGTGTCCCAGAAAGGAAGAGAGGAGTAAGGGCTAGGAGGAGTACTTGAGGTTATAATGGGTGAAAAGTTCCCAACCTTCATAAAGGACATAAATGTACAAGTCAAAGAACTCCAAACAGAATAAATCCAAATAAGCCTTCCCCAAGGCACATATTAATCAGTCCGTCAAATGTTGAAGAGAAGCAGAAAACCCTGAAAGTGGCAAGGGACAAACAATCTACCACATACAAAGGAAATCAAATAAGACTGAGTTCAGACTACTCAACTAGCACCCTGGAGGTGAGAAGACAGTGGATCTTTAAAGATCCTGAAAGAGAAAGACTTCCAGCCAAGAATTCTGTACCCAGCCAAATTGTCCTTTAAAACTGAGAGAGATTAAAGTTTTCACCGACTAAGAAGTCCTGAAAGAATTTGTCAATAAGAGATTGGTGCTATGAGAAATACTAAAAGGAGTTCTGCCAGCTAAATAAAAAAGACAGGAGAGAGACGTCTGGAGCAGGGCAGAGAATTAAAGAGTACCGCTAAGGGTAATTTAAAGAATACAAAGAGAAAGAGGGAAAAGAATACATAGATCTGACAAATAAAATAAAAAAGACAAGATGGTGGAATAGAGAAACGCTTTTTCAGTAATAACTTTGAATGTTAACAGACTAAACTTACCAGTTAAAAGATACAGATTGGTAGAATGGATTAAGAAACATAATCCAGCTATATGCTGCTTACAAGAGACTCATCTTAGACACAAGGACACAAATAGATTGAAAGTGAAGGGATGGAAAAAGATCTTCTATGCAAGTTATAACCAAAAGAAATCAGGAGTAGTTATACTAATATTGGACAAAATAGACTTTAAATGTAAAGACATCATAAGAGACAAAGAAAGACACTATATACTAACTAAAGGGTCAATTCACTAAGAAGATATAACAATCATAAATGTTTATGCTTCCAATCAAGGTGCTCCAAAGTACATGGGACAGACATTGGTAAACTGAAGTAAGCATTAGATGTTTCAAAAATAATAGTAGGAGAGTTCAATACATCACTCTCCTCTATAGATAGAACAATCAGACAGAAGATCAACAAGAAACAGAGAAGTTAAATAACCTGATAAATGAATTAGACCTAACAGGCATATATGGTCATTGCACCCAAAAACATAATGTTATACATTCTTCTCTACTGCTTATAGAATATTTTCCAGGATAGATCATATGATGGGGGACAAAACAGGTCTTTATACATTTAAAAATACTGAAATTTTTCAAAGCACTTTCTCTGATCAAATGAGATGAAGCTGTATCTCAATAACCACCTAAGAATGAGAACATTCTCAAATATATCGAGATTAATTACCACACTCTTAAACAACCAGTGGGTCAAATAAGAAATTGCTAGAGAAATCAGCAGCTATCTGGAGATAAATGAAAATGAGAATACACCTTATCAGAACTTATGGGATGCAATAAAGGCTGGGATGAGAGGGAAATTTATTGCCCTAAATGCGTGTATTAAAAAATAAGAAAGAGCAAAAATCGAGATGTAACAGCAAACCTGGAGGAACTTGAAAAAAAACAACAAACTAACCCCAAAGAAAATAGGAGAAGAGAAATAACAAAGATTAAAGTAGAGATAAATGAATGGGAGAACAAAAGAACAATGGAAAGAATCAATAAAACCAAAAGTTGGTTCTTTGAGAAAATCAATAAAATTGATGGGCCACTAGCCAGACTGACAAAGAAAAAAAGAGAGAGAATGCAAATAAACAAAATCAGAATTGAGAAAGAGTGCATTACCACAGATGCTTAAGAAATAAAAGAAATCAAAAGAGAATATTATGAACAATTATATGCCAACAAACTAGACAACTTAGATGAAATGGACAAATTCCTGCAGACACACAAACAAACTACACTGACTCAGGAAGAAATAGAAGATATCAACAAACCAATCACAAGTAAAGGGATTCAATCAGTCATCAAAAATCTTCCTACAAAGAAAAGACCAGAGCCAGATGACTTCACAAGAGAATTTTATCAAACATTCCAGAAGGAATTAACACCAATCCTGCTCAAACTTTCCAAAAAAATTGAGGAAAAAGGAACTCTACTTAATTCATTTTATGAAACTAGTACCATTTTAATACCAAAACTGGGTAAAGATGCTATAAGAAAGGAAAACTACAGGCCAATCTCCCTAATAGATATAGATGCAAAAATTCTCAATAAAATATTGGCAAAATGAATCCAAGAACACATTAAAAGAATTATACACCATGACCAAGTGGGGTTTACACCAGGAATGTAAGGATGGTTCAACACAAGAAAATCAATTAACGTTAATACAGCACATTAACATATCAAAAGGGAAAAGTCACATGATATCTCTATTGATGTTGAAAAAGCACTCAACAAAATTCAGCATCCTATTTTATTAAAAACACTCCAAAAGATAGGAATCAAAGATAACCAACTCAATACGATAAAGGTAATATATGAAAAACCGATAACCAGCATTGTACTCAATGGAGAGAGACTGAAAGCCTTCCCTTTAAGATCAGCTACAAGATAAGGATGCCCACTGTCACCGCTATTATTCAACATTGTGCTAGAAGTTCTAGTTAGAGCAATCAGGCAGGACAAAGAAATAAAAGACATCCAAATTGGAAAAGAAGAAATAAAACTCTCATTATTTACAGATGATATGATACTATACTTAAAAGATCCCTATAAATTACAGCAAAGTTACTTGAGCTAATAAAAAAATTCAGCGAAGAGGCAGGATATAAAATTAATATGCAAAAATCATTAACATTTCTATACACAAGCAATGAGCTAGCTAAGGAATCAGTTAAGGAAAAAATTCCATTCAAAATAACAACTAAAAGAATCAATATTTAGAAATGAACTTAACTAAGGCTGTAAAGGACTTGTACACAGAAAACTGCATAACATTGGTAAAATAAATCAAAGGAGATCTTAATAAGTGGAAAGACATTCCCTCCTCATGGATGGGAAGGCTAAATATAGTTAAAATGTTGATTCTCCTCAAATTGACCTTCAGATTCAACACAGTACCGATCAAAAGTCCAACAACTATTTTGAAGATTTGGAAAAGCTAACTACCAAATTCATCTGGAAAGGAAAGAGACCCTGAATAGCTAAAAGCATCCTAAAAAAGAATAATGAAATGGGAGGACTAACACTCCCTGACTTTAAGGATTTATTATATAAATTTTATTATAAAGCCACAGTGGTTAAAACATACAACTCAGCAACAAAAGAACAAACAGCCCAATTATAAGATGGCCTAAAGACATGAATAGGCATTTTTTCTGAAGAACAAATACAGATGGTTCAAAAGCACATGAAGAGATACTCATTTTCATTGTTTATAAGGAAAATGCAGATCAAGATGACAATGAGATACCATCTCACACCTATAAGAATAGCTGCTGTTAAACAAACAGGGAACTATAAATGTTGGAGAGGATCTGGAGAAACTGGAACACTTATGCACTGCTGGTGGGAATGTATAAAGGTGGAGCCACTATGGAAGACTGTTTAGCAGTTCCTTAGGAAGCTAAATATTGAGTTGTCATATCACCCAGCAATAGCACTTCTTGATATATACCCAGAAAAGCTGAAAGCAATGACACAAACAGACATTTGCACACCAATGTTCATAGCATCATTATTCACAACCACCAAAAGATGGAATCAAACAAATGTCCATCAACAGATAAGTGGATCAACAAAATGTGGTATATATATATATGATGGAGTACCATGTAGCAGTAAGACAAGATGACATTCCAATATACATAACAAGATGAATGAGCCTTGAGATATAATGCTGAGTGAGTGAAATAGTCCAGACACAAAAGGATATATATTGTATTATTCCACTTTTATGACCAGCATAAAGCTATAATCAGAGACTTATAATACAGAATATAGGTGATTTAGTGATACATAGAAGCAAGAGATGGATGAACCATTAGCTAATGAGGTTGAACTCCAATGTAAGGGAGTAGAAAGGAGTGAAGGTTTTTCTTTAGTGGGTCTATAAGCACTATTAACATATTGAAGATGAACAATATGTTGCTCAGATGTGGCCTCACTCTCTGTAAGCCCAACTCTGCAAGTGAAATAATTGGCCTCCCCCTTACATGGGACATAACATCCAAGGGTGAAGGTCTCCCAGGCAACATGGGAGAGGACTCCCAGGGATGAATCAAGACCTGGCACCATGGGATCAACAATATATCCTGATCAAATGGCAGAAAAGAGGTGTAATTAATAAAATACCAATGGCAGAGAGAATGAGTTGAGAGGCTAATCTGGAGGGTGTATAAATGCAAGCTTCAGGTAGACTTTGTTACCTACCATAACGTGCCAACCCCCAACCAGAACCATTCCAGCCAATCCTAATGAACACCTAGGGCAATTTATAAGATGCCACAGGGGTTCCAGGCATTAGAGTAACTTGCCAGAAACCTACAAACTCCAGATGAGTTCCTGGTCCAGATGAGCCCTGAAACCTAGCCCAGCCTCTCCAGAACATCAGATAGTTTCATCTCCCTACCCCATATTAGTGACAGACCCTTCCAGTTTCAAAAATTTAAAATTGCCATTGCCCAAACAACCCCAGTGAGAGGTATGGAAAGATCACAGGTGATGGTGGAATTATACATAGAAGATAGGACTTAATAAATGAATGTGAATGCTGAATCAATAAATTGATATCTCTTTTAGTCTCTAGTATTTTAGAGCAGCTAGAGGTAAAAACCTAAAATTGTGAAATTGTAACCCATGTCAAAGTGTGAAATATGTTCTACAACTAATTGTGGTGCTGTGCTTGGAAATTTATAGCTTTTTTGTGTAAATGTTATTGCTCACAATAAAGAAGGAAAAAAGTCTATTGTGATGATAAAAAAGTACTTAAGCCCTCTAGCCTTCTATATTCTGGAGCAGCTAGAAGGAAAAATATGAGAGGATCATATGGTAGCCCATGACAAACTCTGGGATATGTCCTGCAACCACTTTTTGAAGAGTGCTTTGAAAACTATTGCTTTTTTATTTCTTTGTTTTGTATATATGTTATACTGTACAACAAAAAAGTTTTAAAAAGCATAATATAAAAAGTGACACAAAATTAACTTTATTGCCTAAGAAACCTGCTGCTCTGTAGTTGCTAGAAAAAAGTCTAAGGGAATATTAGTTGAATTAGTGAGGCCCTATCTCTAGGTTTTGTTGTAGCTATTTGGATTTTTAATAAATTTTTAAAAACAGATTTTCTTTCAATTTTAGAACACTATTTCAAATTTAGAACAATTCATCAAATGATAAATACAGAGAGTGGAAGCAAATAAGCCACACAAATTGCATCTGAGAAAAGCCCAAGATTGTAGAAGAGATTTTGCCATAAAAGATTTCTGTCAGAGTCCACCAAACTTTAAACAGACTTGAGTTTCAGGTTTACTACTCTCAAGCCTTGAGATTTTGGTAGGATACTGAACTCCTGAGACAGATACCTCATCAATAACACATAGTTAATGAAGAGAGCATTACTTGAGATTCCAGAAACTTTCTATTTTATCTAATTTATTCCCATTTAATTTCATTCTCACGACAGACCTGTGAAACTTTGAGGTAGACATTATTATTTCCATTGTTTCCACTATGATTTGCAAATGAAAATCTAGAAATGGTAGCACACAATTTAAATTATTCACCCAAGATATCACTGTTACTAAGTAGGAGAAAGGAGACGCAAGCCTTACATTACATCATGTTCCAGGTCAGAGGTCCACAAATTACAATCTGTAGACAAAATCTATCTTGCTATCTATTTTTTTACTGCTTATGAGCTAAGAATGGTTGAAAAAAATAAGAATAATATTTCATGACATATGAAAAATTACATGAAATTCTAATTTCAGTATCCATAAATAGTTTTATTGAAACATAGCCATATTCATTCATTCATGTCTATGAATTCATTCATATTTATTTATTTATGTGTATGGATAAATATTCATTCATGTCTATATTTATTCATTCTATGGCTGCTTTCAATCGCAATTGCAGAGTTGTAACAAAGAATGATAAAAAAGCCTAATTTTTTTAATAAAAAAGTTTGCTAACCTCTGTTCTTTACTACCTCACAGGATATTGCTATAATTATCACATGACATAATAAAAGCAAAAGCTATGCAAACTGTAAATCACAACACAAATTTGAGGGATTGGTATTGCAAGAAATAAACAAGGAATAGTAACAAACACATACCAGACAATAACAATAACAGCAAAAAAAGACCAAAAGTAAATAAATAAATAAGAAAGAGAATGACATAAACAGAAGAACTTTTCTTTGTTACAGAGAGACTCTATTTTGATTAGAGAATGATTGGAGTTCAGAATATTTTTATTGGATTAGATTGACCCTGTTAAATGCTAAGCAATGAAGTTACCACTGTGATTGGAGTCTTGCTAAAAATTTTCTGCCTAGAAAGCACATTATACCTTCAGGTAATTGTATTGGCTTGAAAAGATGCATATACCCTAGAAAAGCCATGTTTTAATTCTAATCCCATTTTGTAAAAGCAGCCATTTCTTCTAATCCCTATTCAGTATTGTATGTTTGAAATTGTAATTCGATCATCTCCCTGGAGATGTGATTTAATCAATAGTGGTCGTTAAACTGGATTGGGTGGAGGCATGTCTCCACTCATTTGGGTGAGTCTTGATTAGTTTACTGGGATCCTATAAAAGAGGAAACATTTTGGAGAAAGGAGATTCTGAGAGAGTAGAGAATGACATAGCCTCGAGAAGCAGAGTTTACCAGCCAGCGACCTTTGGAGAAAAAGAAGGAAAATGCCTCCCAGGGAGCTTCATGAAACAGGAAGCCAGGACAGAAAGCTAGCAGATGATGCTGTGTTCACCATGTGCCCTTCCAGCTGAGAGAGAAAACCCTGACTGTGTTTGCTATGTGCCTTCTCACTTGAGAGAGAAACCCTGAACTTCATTGGCCTTCTTGAACCAAGGTATCTTTCCCTGGATGCCTGTGATTGGACATTTCTATAGACTTGCTTTAATTGGGACATTTTCTCAGCCTTAGTACTGTAAACTAGCAACTCATTGAATTCCCTTTTAAAAAGCCATTCCATTCCTGGTATGTTGCATTCCATCAGCTAGCAAACTAGAACAGTAATTAAACCATGCTTTGATGAATGAGGATCAGGTATAGTTTGACCATATTGAACTTCACCTGAACCCTGTGTTTAATGAATGGGGTGGTTAAAAACTCCTTCCCATCCTTTTATATTCCTAGAAATGGTCCTCACATATCCCCAGATAAGTCCTACCTCCAGTCTTCCTTAACAACTTATATAAGTCTCATCTCCACTCTTCCCCGGTGACTCCCCTGTTTTATAAAGTCTTAAGTTTTCTTTTATTTCCTTTGAGATGTTTCTCATCAATGAACATTGTCTTTATTGCAATAGCTTTAACAAAACCATCTTTTAAATTGTCCAGTGCCTTTTGTCTTTCACAACTTCATCATTATGAATAGGAATTTTATTGTACAAAATTGTAAAAACAGATTAGGGAGGGTATAGGAAGTGGAGGTGAACCTACACTGAACTAAAGATAAACCTTAAATGTTGCTTTTTAAAAAATAGAGATCATTATTTCTTTTTCTAACACCTTTCATCTGAAGCTTAGAGTCTTAATTTAATGTTGCTTTAGCTGTCCCTTGCCCCTCCTCCCCCATAATAAAGTTATTGCCAAATTTCAAACAGCCCCCAGTATTTCAGGATAAGTAGTAAAAGAAGCTTTTCTCTCCAGTAAATTGGATGACAAAATTTGAGACAGATGTTAAAAATTATAGTAGTTCTTCTTGCTGGATCATATTTCCTGCTTGTTTGTAGGAGGTCTCCTTCAATTATAAGTCTCTTTTAAAGACTAGGGATAGTACAGTCCTCCATGAAATGTAAGTAATAAATGTAATCAAATAAGGCCATTACTGGGCCCATATTTTTTCTTATAAAATAAAAAAGCAAAACAAAACAAAAAAGGAAAACTTATGTAAACACCTAAATAGATTAAATTGGCTTCCTCTCAGCCAAACTTAATTGACATGAAAGCCATTCTCTGCAGAATCTGCTGAAAGGTGAACAGGTTTCCTCATTAGCATTTTAATGACTGATAATTCAATGAAGTGACTGTTGGCCCTCTTTCTTCTGTGATCGTGTTTTTATATTCTGCTGAAAAACACTTCAGAAAAAAAATAACTTGTAATTCTGCCATTTATGTTTAGGCATTTATAATAACACTTACCATTAGACTGGAAACTATTAACCACATTCTGTAGCAATTAACAGGATGGAAAATGAGCCAGTTTTATGCTAGTTTAATTGGATAACAGTTCATAATCTTGACCTCTCAACATCGCCTTCTACTTAACCTTCATTGTCTTGTTTTAATTAAAACTTTTTATATTTCCTTTCTACTGTTCTGAGATTATTATCTGGGCTAAAGGTTAATCTGTAGAAGAGATTGGATCTTAAAATACAACTAAACTCAGACTATTGTTTCCTCCACGACCCTAATTTTATTATTTTCAAAGATTTTAACATATCCCTTGGCCTTATTGGCTGGCTCTCCTCTCTTTATGTTACATAAAGTTTAGAGGGGATTTTTCTTTTAATCTGGATATTAGTTAAAGCACTCTTGCACTTTCCATCTCTACTATAAAAACCTGTTCTCAGAATCAAATAACCCATTTCTGAGATATGAATATTTTCTCCCAATAGTTTTCACTTATTTTAATCTTATTAAAATCCCCATATCTATAGACATTGAATGAGTCAGCATGAAAGTTTGCTACTGAACTCTGCTTTTAAGGAGAAATGCCTTTTGAGCTAAATCAAGTGATTTTAAAAAAACAAACTGATTTCCTGTTAACTCTACAGAAAGATAATAAGGATAATCTTATGATTAAAAGTAGCTGGGTTGCTGTTTTATTGGTGGTGAATTAACTAAAGGTCTGCATAAAATTAACCATTATATCTGCAACTATTCTAACTGTAAATAGTTTCTTTTATATAGCACATAATGCATAATAAAACCATAATGATCTTGTTTTCAGCATCCCCTACAAGAAAACCATGTGTTTAATTTCATCCTAATTACAACTACTGAAAAGATATATCTCTAGCATATATAATTGCTTTTCCTTAACAAGTTCATGAATCCTAATATTTTTTTAAAAATGATACTTTATTGGATTAATATACTTGGTTGCACCATGAAAAACAAAGTGATGATTCTGCAATGATGCTTTCCTGTTGTCGTTGTACAGGTGTTCCATTCTGCAGGTATTGATATCAAATTAGACCTGAATTTTAATCATCCTTTGCACTTTCAGACATTTTTAAACATTTCTGAATCTCAGTTTCCTTAATTCTAAAATAAATAAAATAATAATAACCACCTCAAAGAGTCATTGTGAGGATTTCCTTCGAACAACAAATATTTACTAAACACTTCTATGCTCTAGTTACTGTGCAAGGAATTGGTACACAAAGGTTAACTCACCTCCTGAAGCCTGAAGTCTAGAAGGAGGGCATGACATTAATGATAAAGTTCCACAGGAAAGGAAAACATTTGTTAAGCTGATGAGGGCTATGACAGCCTCCATTAGAGGGCTTTTACCTAGTCAGACTCCCCTACAGAAGTGATGCAAGGAGGCTGGTTGTTGAGACCAGACCACAGAGGACCTTTAAAGACCTGACTAGGGAGAGCTGTTCTTAGGCTACATGGGATTGCAAGTCACCTAAGAGTATTAATCAGGAGAAGGAAAAGGAAAGATCACTCTGTAGTAATGTGGAAAACAGACTGAAGAACAAATTCTATTTGAATAGATGAGTTGGGAGGATATGGCAAAATGATGAAGTTCTTTGATGCACAAAAGTGTTTAATTTTGAGGAGCTCCCATTTATTTATTTCTTTCTTCAGTGCTCTTGCTTTAGGTTTAAGGTCGATAAAACTGCCTCCAATTGTAAGTTTCATAAGATATCTCCCTACATTTCCCTCTAACTGTTTTATGGTCTTAGACCTAATGTTTAGATCTTTGATCCATTTTGAGTTAACTTTTGTATAGGGTGTGAGATATGGGTCCTCTTTCATTCTTTTGCATATGGAAATCCAGTTCTCGAGGCACCATTTATTGAAGAGACTGTTCTGTCCCAGGTGAATTGGCCTGACTGCCTTATCAAAGATCGAATGTCCATAGATGAGAGCACTCTATCTCTCTCTATCAGCACTATATCTGAGCACTCTATTTGATTCCATTTGTCGATGTATCTATCTTTATGCCAATACCATGCTGTTTTGACCACTGTGGCTTCATAATATGCCTTAAAGTCCGGCAGCTTGAGACCTCCAGCTTCGTTTTTTTTCCTCAAGATACTTTTAGCAATTCGGGGCATGCTGCCCTTCCAGATAAATTTGCTTATTGGTTTTTCTATTTCCAAAAAATAAGTTGTTGGGATTTTGATTGGTACTGCATTGAATCTGTAAATCAATTTGGGTAGGATTGACATCTTACCTATATTTAGTCTTCCAATCTATGAACACGGTATGCCCTTCCATCTATTTAGGTCTTCTGTGATTTCTTTTAACAGTTTTTTGTAGTTTTCTTTGTATAGGTCTTTTGTCTCTTTAGTTAAATTTATTCCTAAGTATTTTGTTCTTTTAGTTGCAATTGTAAATGGAATCGCTTCTTGATTTCCCCCTCAGCTTGCTCATTGCTAGTGTATAGAAACGCTACAGATTTTTGAATGTTGATCTTGTAACCTGCTACTTTGCTGTTCACATTTATTAGCTCTAGTAGTTTTGTTGTGGATTTTTCCGGATTTTCAACGTATAGTTTCATATCGTCTGCAAACAGTGATAGTTTTACTTCTTGCTTTCCAATTTTGATGCCTTGTATTTCTTTTTCTTGTCTAATTGCTCTGGCTAGACCCTCCAACACGGTGTTGAATAATAGTGGTGATAATGGACATCCTTGTCTTTTTCCTGATCTTAGGGGGAAAGTTTTCAATTTTTCCCCATTGAGGATGATATTAGCTGTGGGTTTTTCATATATTCCTTCTATCATTTTAAGGAAGTTCCCTTGTATTCCTATCCTTTGAAGTGTTTTCAACAGGAAAGGATGTTGAATCTTGTCAAATGCCTTCTCTGCATCAATTGAGATGATCATGTGATTTTTCTGCTTTGATTTGTTGACATGATGTATTACATTAATTGATTTTCTTATGTTGAACCATCCTTGCATACCTGGGATGAATCCTAATTGGTCATGATGTATAATTCTTTTTAATGTGTTGCTGGATTCGATTTGCTAGAATTTTGTTGAGGATTTTTGCATCTATATTCATTAGGGAGATTGGTCTGTAGTTTTCTTTTTTTGTAATATCTTTGCTTGGTTTTGGTATGAGGGTGATGTTGGCTTCATAGAATGAATTACGTAGCTTTCCCTCCACTTCGAGTTTTTTGAAGAATTTGAGCAGAGTTGGTACTAATTCTTTCTGGAATGTTTGGTAGAATTCACATGTGAAGCCGTCTGGTCCTGGACTGTTCTTTTTGGGAAGCTTTTGAATGACTGATTCAATTTCTTTACTTGTGATTGGTTTGTTGAGGTCATCTATTTCTTCTTGAGTCAAAGTTGGTTGTTCATGCCTTTCTAGGAACTTGTCCATTTCATCTACATTGTTGTATTTATTAGCATAAAGTTGTTCATAGTATCCTGTTATTACCTCCTTTATTTCTGTGAGGTCAGTGGTTATGTCTCCTCTTCCATTTCTGATCTAACTGATTTGCATCCCCTCTCTTCTTCGTTTTGTCAATCTTGCTAAGGGCCCATCAATCGTATTGATTTTCTCATAGAACCAACTTCTGGTCTTATTGATTTTCTCTATTGTTTTCATGATCTCAATTTCATTTATTTCTGCTCTAATCTTTGTTTTTTCTTTCCTTTTGCTTGCTTTGGGGTCAGTTTGCTGTTCTTTCTCCAGTTCTTCCAAGTGGACAGTTAATACCTGAATTTTTGCCTTTTCTTCTTTTTTGATATAGGCATTTAGGGCAATAAATTTACCTCTTAGCACTGCCTTTGCTGTGTCCCATAGGTTTTGATATGTTGTGTTTTCGTTTTCATTCGCCTCGAGATATTTACTAATTTCTCTTGCAATTTCTTCCTTGACCCACTCATTGTTTAAGAGTGTGTTGTTGAGCCTCCACATATTTGTGAATATTCTGGCACTCCACCTATTATTGATTTCTAACTTCATTCCTTTATGATCCAAGAAAGTGTTGTGTATGATTTCAATCTTTTTAAATTTGTTGAGACTTGCTTTGTAACCCAGCATATGGTCTATCTTTGAGAATGATCCATGAGCACTTGAGAAAAAGTTGTATCCTGTTGTTGTGGGATGTAATGTCCTATAAATGTCTGTTAAGTCTAACTCATTTATAGTAATATTCAGATTCTCTATTTCTTTATTGATCCTCTGTCTAGATATTCTGTCCATTGATGAGAGTGGCAAATTGAACACTCCAACTATTATGGTAGATGTGTCTATTTCCCTTTTCAGTGATTGCAGTGTATTCCTCACGCATTTTGGGGCATTTTGATTTGGTGCATAAATATTTATGATTGTTATGTTTTCTTTTTTAATTGTTCCTTTTATTAGTAGATAGTGTCCTTCTTTGTCTCTTTTAACTGTTTTACATTTGAAGTCTAATTTGTTGGATATTAGTATAGCTACTCCTGCTCTTTCCTAGTTGTTATTTGCATGAAATATCTTTTCCCAACCTTTAACTTTCAACCTATGTTTATCTTTGGGTCTAAGATGTGTTTCCTGTAGACAGCATATAGAAGGATCCTGTTTTTTAATCCATTCTGCCAGTCTATGTCTTTTCATTGGGGAATTCAGTCCATTAACATTTAGTGCTATTACTGTTTGGGTAATACTTTCCTCTACCATTTTGCATTTTGTATTATATATGTCATATCTGATTTTCCTTCTTTCTGTGCTTTACTCCATACCTCTCTCTTCTGTCTTTTCATATCTGACTCTAGTGCTCCCTTTAGTATTTCTTGCAGAGCTGGTCTCTTGGTCACACATTCTCTCAGTGATTTTTTGCCTGAAAATGTTTTAATTTCTCCCTCATTTTTGAAGGACAATTTTGCTGGATATAGTAGTCTTGCTTGGCGATTTTTCTCCTTTTTTAATTTAAATATATCATCCCACTGTCTTCTAGCTTCCATGGTTTCTGTTGAGAAATCTACACATAGTCTTATTGGGTTTCCCTTTTATGTGATGGATTGTTTTTCTCTTGCTGCTTTCAAGATCCTCTCCTTGTCTTTGGCCTCTGACATTCTAACTAGTCAGTGTCTTGGAGAACGCCTATTTGGGTCTAATCTCTTTGGGGTGTGCTGCACTTCTTGGATCTGTAATTTTAGGTCTTTCATAAGAGTTGGGAAGTTTTCAGTGATAATTTCTTCCATTAGTTTTTCTCCTCCTTTTCCCTTCTCTTCTCCTTCTGGGACACCCACAACATGTATATGTCCTCCCTCAATTTATCGATTTGGTTTTTCAAGAGGTTTTCCATTTCTGTTCATATATTCAGAATTAGTTGTCTCAGCTCCTGTATCTCATTTGAGCTATTAGTTTGTTCCTTTGACTGGGCCATATCTTCAATTTTCCTGGTGTGATTTGTTATTTTTTGCTGGCGCCTTGGCATTTAATCAGATTTCCCTGAGTGTGGGACCCAGCAGGTTGAAAGACTTTCCTGTGAAATCTCTGGGCTCTGTTTTTCTTATCCTGCCCAGTATGTGGTGCTTGTCTGCCTGCGGGTCCCACCAGCAAAAGGTGTTGTGGCTCCTTTACCTTTGGAAGAGTCTTGCTGCTGGGTAAGTGGTGGAGACAGAGGAAAGTTTGTAGGTTGGTTTTAATGGCTTCAAATTGTGAAGTCCTGGGATCTGAATTCCTTGAGAGAGGGATTCCACCTGAGTTGCATTTCACCACTCCTGCTTGGAAGGTTCAGGTGGTAGAGAGCCCTAGAAGCAGCCTGTTTCTGCGTTTGGGGCAGTTGTAACCTATGTAATCCCAGAGCTGAGCCCAGAGGCAACAAAGCCTCCATAGAAACAGCCGCAGAAGGCTCTGTTTCACCCCCTTTCCTCTTTTTCAGTTAGCCCAATTGGCGACTTCCGCCTTGATCAGTTTTGCCTGAGCTGAGGACCTATTTTTAGTAGTCAGAAGTTGTTCCTTAATGCCACTATTTGTGTTAGGTTGGGCTCAGTCTCTAATACTGTTGGAGACTCTTTCCTTTCCCTCCAGGAAGTAGCCTGTGGGGGAGGGTCATCAGCCACCAGAGCTTGGGGAACCACTGTTCCGATGCTCCCAGCCAGCCCGGGAAGCTGCGTGTGTGGAAGGGGCTGTGGTCACCAGCCACCGCGGCTTGGGGTACCACTGTTCTGAGGCTACCAGTTGGCCTGGGAAGCCGTGCATGGGGGAGGGTTGCCAGCCACCACAGCTCAGGGAACCGCTGTTCCTATGCTCCAAGCCGGCCCGGGAAGCCACGTGTGTGGAGGGTGCTGTGGTCGCCGGCCTCTGCGGCTTGGGGGACCGCTGTTCCAAGGCTACCAGCTAGCCTGGGAAGCCACGCATGGGGGAGGGTTGCTGGCCACCACCGCTGTTCCGAGGCTACCAGCCGGCCTGGGAAGCCCCATGTGGAAGGGCCGCCGCAGCTTGGGGGACCGTCGATCCAAGGTTCCCAGCCAGCCCGGGAAGCTGCATGTGTGGAAGGGGCCCTGGTCGCCGTGGCTTGGGGAACCTGATCCAAAGCTCCCAGCTGGCCCAGGAAGGAGGGAGGGAGGGGTTCCAGCCGCCAGCCGCCTTGGCCCAGGGAAGTGCGTGCCTCTTGGGGACCTCACTGCTGCGGAGTCTTTTCGCCGGTCCAGCCATTCCGGAATGGGGTACACTGTGTGTCTGATTTCTGTCGTGGCTCTGGGAGCTGTTCTGTACTGTTTCTAGTTCTTTAGTAGTTGTTCTGGAGGAGGAACTAAGACCCGCACACCTTACTAAGCCGCCATCTTCTCCGGAAGTCCCCTTAGAAGAGATTTGACACTAAGAGAAAAGGAGAGACAGTAACAGTTGATAAGCAATTAGTGGTTGGCTGAAGTCCTGTTTTTTTAATGGAGACACTTGGCCATTTGAAAAGCCATTGGAAAAACACAGCAAGGCAGGTGAGATTGAATCTGCAAATGAGCAATAGGACCCAGATAGGAAAATCAGCCTTAAAAGCTGTATTAAATGAAATATACAAGTGAAACATTTTGTGCTATGCCCAGCATAGTGAATGGTAACTATTAGATCAGTTAAGAAGGTAGCTTTTTCATTAAAAAGGATATTTTTGGATGTAAATATCCAGAAACTCAACTCAAACTGGTTTAAAGAGCAAAAGAAGTGTACTGACACATGTGAGTGGAAACACTGAGGTAACAGGATTCAGGCATGATTTTATCAGTTTTCAAACTCAATTTTCTCTGTTATTTTCTTGGCTCTGTCCATCACCAAGAATAAACATGCTAATACTAAGGGCTGAAATACTTGTCTCATCTCTCATTCATACCATCTCTTCCCTTATCAGGGCTTCATGTTTCTTGGTTCCCTAACTTCACTCTAACCAACTACTATTGGCAGGAGAATACCCTCTGTGGCAAAGGGGAAATTAATCATGCCAATAGGCCTTGCAAGTCAGGGCTTACTGAACATGGCACTGACCTCACTGAACATGAAGGTTGCTACATAATGAATGAGGAATGGAATGGAAGCTGGTGAGAAAACCAAAACTGTCTACAATATGCCATAGACTGAGTTATCATGATGGGACCAATTTATGATTTCTCAAACTAATTATAGATCATTAAACTTCTTGCTTTCCCTTCCCATTCTGCCTTTTGGGACAGATTGAAGAAACAGACCCTCTTCTCAGTTGATTGGGATAATTAGAGGCTAAGGAAGAGAGTTTAAGTTTTTGCTACCAGGAGTTACCATAGGTAAATGACTTAAATGCTTGAGGCAGCTTTAACAATTATGTTCGCAAAAGCCAAAGTTAGTATTTGCCACTTGAAATTTGCCTAGAATATCTCAATAGATATTAGACTTAAATTAAAATTTAAATGGGAATCAATTATAAAATTTCTATTTTCTTTTTTTTTTACTAATTCAAAGGGCAATGAAAGTACAGATATTAGAAAGAAGATGCACTATTATTGTTCATATTTATTACTTGTGACTGTGAATGTCAGAGGCAGCTTAAAAACTCTTACTTGGATAACTCTATTTCTAAATATCACTCAGCAACAACTGTAGAGATCAAATGAGGACATGGAGGAAGAATTGAAAAGATTCTGAAATCTAAAAACACAGTTTTTAGTATTTTTTTTTTACTTAGAAACTTGATGATGATTAGGTTCCTGGAGCAATCAATTCAGCATGTTATAAACAGAGTGTATTATAACCTGTTAAGTCAGTTACTGTTACAAGAGTTTATAAGAAATAGATGAGAAATAATCAAGAGAGAAGAAATTTGTAATAAGATAAATCTCTGCATTGACTATACAAAGAATAAATCTTCTCATTTTGCTCCTCAGGTGGTAGTTAAGCTATATTCTGCCCTTGTTTTCTTATTCTACTGACTATTTAATGAATCCTCTTGGAAATATCGAAAGGCTTTAAAGACTGATGAAAGGGTTCCAAGTGTTCCTTGAACCTGGCCAAAATTTTTTTTTTATTCTATTCATCTTACCATCACAAACTCTTCTTTGAGCTATAAGGCTTCATGAATATTTTAGCACAGCAAAATTTCATTTCCCATCTATTTTGAGTCATTGTTCATTCCTTGTCTTCCTTTCATATTTGTTCTACAGGAACACCAATTATCTGTTTTCCAACCCTAGCTGACTGTTCTCAATTCTGTTGCATAGTAGACTTACCTGGGGAATTTTAAAGGAATTTTAAAATTTGAAAGAAAGGAATGAAACAGAAAAAAACAATACCTGAAACCCACCCAGGAGACACTGATACACTGATCTGTGATGGAGCACAGTGTGGGTTGACTACACTGGGCAGCCAAGACTGAGATTCTTTGCCTCGGTTCTCAAAATGTGGACCATACAGTATGCTTCCAGATTTGGGACTTTGGACAGTCACTTTATTCACCTTTATTCTTATTTTTATCACATACAGCCCAACTTTTTAAAATACATTCTGACAGGATAATAATCAGAATCTTTTCAATTCTTCCTCCATGCCCTCGTTTGAACCTTACAGTTGTTGCTGAGTGATATCTAGAAATAGAGTTATCTAAGTTAGAGTTTTTAAGCTGCCTCTGACATTCACAGTTACAAATAATAAATATGAACAATAATAGTGCATCTTCTTTCCAATATCTGTACTTTCATTGCCCTTTTGAATTAGCAAAAACAGAAAAAAGAAAATAGAAATTCTATAATTGATTCTCATTTAAATTTTAATTTAAGTCTACCAAAATGGAAAGGTAACATATAAAATTAAATACAGTTACTTCCATAGAAGAAAGAAAGGTTTAAGCCTCTTTCAATAGGCCTAATATAGTACAAAAAATGAATCAAATATATGCATTAAGACTAAACATTAAAGTCTGTGCTTATAAATTAAAAATTTCAATAAATTTTAAAAAGTGGTAGGAAAAGTATGACCAGGGTGGATAAATATGAAACGTACATTGAACTTGAGATTATTAATTAACTTATTTTTATGGGATTTTAATAGAGACAAGCCACTGTTTCTTTTCTGTTGTCTATTGGCTTGACTATGGGAACTGCCAAAAATATTGACAATCTACAACTTCATCTCAAAATGAGAAATAATTATGGAGTGTGGAAAGTCACCTACAAGTGCTGGGAATATGATAATTATTCAATAAATAACATGCAAAATGAAAGATCCATTATTCAACTGAGATATAATATACCATTTGCCTTTTAGTATCCCTATAAATCCTCTCCCTGTATTTGCTGTACCCAGACAAAATGGGAAGACGTTCCTATGAGTGGCACTGTAATTTCCAGAAAAGTTGTAGGCACTTTTTCTAAATGCTAGGGATTAATTTGTGAATAAAGCAAACCTTTGGGAATTAGTCACAGCTAACTGTATGATATACAATACAATTTGTATTTTTGACTGTATATTTGACTTTTTTTTGACATGTTTACCACATTTTTTTAATATATATAGCAGGGAGGACATTTATTCCTCAAGTCTCTGAATCTCCATATTCTTGACCAGGAAGAAATTTAGTCTCTCTCTCTCTCTTCATTTTTTTCCTTTTTGGTGATGTGGTAAAGCTGTGTGATAGCCCTAGGGGTTTAATCTAATCCAGAATATTCAGCAGGACCTCTCATCATCCTACACTTGGCAAACCATGTGATCTTTATAAAGCAGAGAACACTGCTGTCTCATTGAACACTTTGGGCTCCTCAATGTTTGCCAAGTAGGGCATCAGCTTCTGGGTTGACAGCTTTCAATCACTTTCCATGCTACTTCCATAGAGTTGTTGCATGGAAGCAGAGAGCTGAACACCACAATACAGGTATCTCATATTATCTAGGAACCTTTCTCAGTTACTGAAGTAAAGTGTTCATTGATACCTCTTTCTATCTCTTCTGCTACAAGCACTTTATATACTATAATATACTAGAAGAACCTCATGAAAATATACTCTGTGCCTTATAAAAACAAAAAGTAGAAGGGAGAGTCTCAAGATATTTTACCAAGGATTCTCCTAAGACATGCACTCATTTTTTTTCTTTATTAGAGAAGTATTGTGTTTACAGAACAATCATTCATAAAATACAAGATTCCCATATACCATCCCATTATTAGCACTTTGCATTGGTGTGGAACATTTGTTTAAATTGATAATAGAACACAACATTAGTCCAGGGTTTGATTTAAATTACATTGTTTATGTAAGTGCAGTTCCATGGAGTTTTTTTTGTTTTACATATTCTATTATCATATATACAATCTAATATTTCTCTTTTTAACCACATTCAAATATATATTCCAGTGTTGTTAATTATTTTCACAACATTTTGCTACCATCACTACCACACATTACCAAAATATTCCCATCATTTCAAATAGGAACCCTGTACATTGTAAGTCTTAACTAACCATTCCCTATCCCCATTTCCTGCTTTCATTTCTTTTGGATGCGTACCTAACAGTGGAATTGCCAGGTCATATAGTAGTTCTACACTTAGCTAGCACCAGACTATCTTCCATAGGGGCTGCAACATTTTACATTGCCACCATCAGTGAATGAACATTCCTACTTCTCCACATCCTTCCCAACACTAATTATTTAAATAGCAGCCATTTTGATGAGTGTAAAATGACATCTCATTGTGGTTCTGATTTGCATTTCCCTGATGGCTAATGATGAAGAACTTCTTTTCATGTACTTTGTAGCCATGTGTATATCTACTTCAGAGACTATCTATTTAAGTCTTTTGTCCATTTGTTTTGATTGAGTGGCATGTCTTTTGGTTGTTAAATTGAAGGATTTATTTTTATATTCTGGATAGTAAACCTTTATTGTATATGTGTTTTCCAAATATCTTCTCCTATTGTATATGTTGTCATTTTACTTTCGTGATAAAGCCTTTGAAGTACAAATATTTTAATTTTGATGAGGTTCCATTTATCTGTTTTTCTTTCATTGCTTTTGTTTGGGGTATAAAGTCTAAGAAACCATTGCCTAACACAAGTTCTGAAGATGCTTCCCTATATTTTCTTCTATAAGTTTAATAGTTCTGGTTCTTATATTTAGGTCTGTCATCCATTCTGAGTCAATTGTTGTATAAGGCATGAGGTAGGGTTCTCCTTCTTCTATTTTTTTTTCAAATAGAGATCCAGTTTTCTCAGCACAATATATTGAAGAGACTATTCTTTCTCAATCGAGTGGTCTTGGACATTTGCTAAAAACCAGTTGTTAACAAAAGTGACGGTTGATTTCTGAGCTCTCAATTTTCCATTGGTCTACATGCCTGTTCTTATGCCAGGACCATACTCTTTTGATTACTGTGGTTTTGTAATAAGCTTTAAGATAAGGAAATGTGAGTCCTCCAACTTCATTCTTCTTTTTCAAAATGGTTTTTGCTGTTCGGGGCCCCATACCTTTCCATACAAATCTGGTGATTGTCCTTTCCATTTCTGAAAAAAAATATTTTCAGAATTTTGAATGAGATTGTGCTGAATCTATAAATTGCCTTAGGTAGCATGACATCTCAACAATATTTAGTTTTCAAAGTAAGAACATGAAAAGTCTTTCCATTTCTTTAGGTCTTCTTTGATTTATTTGTGAAAATTTTATAGTTTTCTGTGTAGATGTCCTTTTAATTGTTGGTTAGATTTACACATAGATGTCTGATTCATTTAGGTTCTATTATGAATGGAACTTTTGTTATACTTTCTCCTTCTGATTGTTCATTTCTTAATCACACTAAACACTACTGATTTTTTGCTGTTGATTTTTTACCCTGCCCCTTTAATGAATTCATTTTTTTCCTCTAGGAACTTGGTTGTGGGGTTTCAAGATTTTCTGTTTATAAGATCATGCCATCTGCAAATAGGGAGAATTTTACTTTTTCCTTTCCAATTTGGATGCTTTTTATTTCTTTTTCTTGCCCAATTGCTCTGGTAAGAACTTCCAGTACAATGTTGAATAACAGCGATGACAGATTTCAGGGGGAAAGCTTTCAGTCTTTCCCCAGTAAGTAGGATTTTTTTCTTTATTCTTTTTTTAAAACAGTTTTATTGAGAAATCTTCACACACATATAGTCCATATATGATATGCAATCAATGGCTTACAATATCATCAAACAGTTGTGTATTCATCACCATGATCATTTTCAGAACATTTGCATCACTCCAGAAAAAAGAAATGAAAAAGAAAAACTCATACATCCCATACCCCTGACCCCTCCCTCTCATTGACAACTAGTATTTCAATCTACCTAATTTTTTACCCTTTATCCCCACCCCGCCCATTATTTATTTGTTTTTATCCTTATATTTTTACTCATCTGCTTATACCCTGGATAAAAGGAGCATAAGACACAAGGTTTTCATAATCACATGGTCACATTGTAAGTGCAATATAATTATACAATCATCTTCAAGAATCAAGGCTACTGGAACAGAGCTCAGCTGCTTCACATGCTTCACTCCAGCCCCTCCAATTATGCCATAAAATAAAAAGCAATATCTGTATAATGCATAAGAATAACCTCCAGGATAGCCTTTCAACTCTGAAATCTCTCAGCTACTGAAACTTTATTTTGTCTCACTTCTCTCTTCCTCCTTTTAGTCAAGAAGCCTTTCTCAATCCCATTATGCCAGGTCCTGGTGAATCCCAGGAGTTTTATTCCACACTGATAGGGAGATTTATACCCCCAGAAGTCATGTCCCATGTAGGGGGGAGGTAAGTGAGTTCACTTACCTAGTTTGCTTAGAGAGAGGCTACATCTGAGCAACAAAAGAGGTTTCTCTGGGGGTGACTCTTAGGCATAATTATAAGTAGGCTTAATTTCTCCTTTGCAGGAATAAGTTTCATAAGGGCAAACCCCAAGATCGAGGGCTCAGCCTATTGAATTGGTTGTCCTCACTACTTGTGAGACTATGAGGAATTCCCCAAATGGGGAAGTTGAGTATTTCCTCCTTTCTTCCCAGTCCCTTAAGGGGATGTTTTGAAAATACTTTTTTATTCACTGCCCAAATTACTCTAGGATATATCAGAGATTCACACTGACCTGTACAAACCAACAATATCACATGCCCTATTCAAATTCCAAGTAATTAAGTAATGTTAACTGTGGGTTTTAATATATTCTCTTCAACATGTTGAAGAAATTGCATTTTATTCCTAGTGTTTTACGTGTTTTTATCAAAAAGCACTGCTGAATATTTCCAAATGCTTTTTCTGCATCTATTGAGATGATCATATGTTTTTTGTTCTTCATTCTACTACTGTGTTGTATTACATTAATTGATTTTCTTATATTGAACCAACCTTGCATACCAGGACTAAATCCCACTTGATCGTGGTGTATACTTCACTTAATGTGCTGTTGGACTTGGTTTGCTAGTATTTTGTAGACAATTTCTGCACCTGTGTTCTTAAGATACATTGATCTGTATTTTCCTTTTCTTGTGGTATCTTTATCAGTCTTTGGTATGAAGGGGACATTGGTTTCACAGGATGAATTAGAGAGTGTTCTTCCTTTTCAATTTTGTGGAAGAATTTGAACAGAATTGGAGTTAACAATTCTTTGAATGTTTGGTAGAATTCCCCTGTGCAGTCATCTGGTCCTAGGCTTTTCTTTGTTAGGAGGATTTTGATTAATAAGTCTGTCTCTTTATTAGTAATTGGTTTCTTGATATCTCCTATTTCCTCTTCTGTCAATGTAGGTAATTTGTGTTTCTAAGAATTTGTCCATTTCCTCTAGATTGTTAATCTATTAGCAAACAGTTGTCCATACTATCCTGTTGAAGTTCTTTTTATTTCAATGTGGCTGGTAATTATGTCCCCCTTTTCATTTCCAATTTTCCTTATATGAGTCCTCTCTTTTTTCTTTTGTCAGTCTAGTTAAAGGATTGTCTATTTTATTTATCTTTTCAAAGAATCAATTTTTTTGTTATTCTCTGCTTCTATTTCATTAATCCCCATTCTAATCTTTGTTATTTTCTTCCTTCTATTTAGGTTTAGTTTGCTCTTCTTTTTCTAGTTATTCCTGTTTTGAAGTTAGGTCTCTGATTTGAAGTTTTTCTTCTTTACTAACGTAAGCACTTAGAACTATAAATTTCCCTCTCAGCACTGCCTTTGCTGCATCTCATAAGTTTTGTAAGTTGTATTTTCATTCATTTCCCTCAAGATATTTCCTGATTTCATTTATGATTTCCTCTTTAATCTACATTGTTTGTGAATTTTTTTAATTTCCATTTTCCATTTCTCCTTCTGTTACTGATTTCTAGCTTCATTCTATTTTGGTTGGAGAATTTACACTGTATGATTTTAGTGTCTTTGAACTTACCATGAATAATTTTGTGACCCAATATATAGTCTGTCCTGGACAATGATCCATGTGCACTTGAGAAGAATGTGTATTGTGTTTTTATTGGGTTCAGTGTTTTATATATGCTTTTTGGGTCTAGTTGGTCTAGAGTATGTTCTAGTTTGCTAACTGTCAGAATGTAATATACTAGAAATGGAATGGCTTTTAAAAGGGGAATTTAATAAGTTACAAGTTTACAGCTCTAAGGCCATGAAAATCTCCAAAGTCTATAAAAATGTCCAAATCAAGTCACCATCAAGAAATTGCTTTCACTCAAGAAAAGCCAATGAGTTCAGCATTTCTCTCTCAACTGGGAGGGCACATGGTGAACATGGTGACATCTACTAGCTTCTTTTCCAGGCCTCTTGTTTCATGAAGCTCCCCAGCAGCATTCTCCTTCTTTATCTCTACAGGTCACTGGCTGGTGGACTTTGTGTTTCTCTCACCATTCTGTCGTGGTTCTGCAGCTCTCTCATCATTCTCCTAAGGGTGTCTATCCAAAATGTCTTCTCTTAATGATCCTGCTAAACTAATCAAGACCCACATAGAATGGGTGGAGACACATTTCCATCTAATCAAGCTTAATACCTACAATTGATTGAGTCCCATCTCCATGGAGATAATGTAATCAAGATTCCAACCTATTGTACTAAATAGGGATTAGAAGAAACAGTTGCTCCCACAATATTGATTAGGATTAAAACCTGACTTTTCTAGGATACATAAGTGTTTTAAAACTGGCACAGAGTATTCTATCCATTCTTGAAAGTGATGTATTAAGGTCTCTTACTATTTTTTTTGGGGGGGGGGTAACTTTCCAGAAACCTACAACCTCCAGATGAAGTTCTCTTACTTTAATGTAGAATCATCCATTTCTCCCTTTAAATCTGTTAGCATTTGCTTTTTATATTTGGGGGCTTTGCGATTTGGTGCATATATACATTTATAATTGTTGTATCTTCTTGTTGCATATAATCAGCATATAATGATGATCTTTGCCCCTCATGACTTTTATACTTAAAGTTTATATTATTTGATTTAGTATAGGTGTGTTATTTTGCAAGCTGCTTAAATATCAGAAGTGGAACAGCTTTTAAAAATATGAATTTAATAACTTGCAAGTTAGCAGTTCTAAGTAAGTGAAAATGTCAAAATTAAGGCACCAACAAGAGGCTACCTTCACTCAAGAAAGGCTAATGGGTCAGGTACACCTCTGTTAGCTAGCAAATCATGTGGCTTGCATCTGCTGGTCCTTTGCTCCTGGGCTCCATTGATTTCAGCCTTTGTTCTTGTGGGGATTCTTCACTTTGCTTCTCTTGGGGCTGGCTTCATCTCTTGGCTTCCGTTGGCTCTCTCCAAATTCTGGCTTGCTTAACATATCATGGCAACATCTACTGACCTCCAAGTATCTCCAGTGTCTCTGATCTTCACATGTCTGCATCTCTATCAGCTCTGCTGTGAAGTTTCTGTTGGCTCTGAGCTCTGAGGCTTCTGTCATTTCTGAATCTGAAAGTTATTTTCTCTATTAAAGGATTCCAATAAACTAATCAAGACCCATCTAGAATGGGTGGAGTCACATCTCCATCTAATCAAAGATCACACCCTCAACTGAGTGTGTCACATCTCCATGGAGATAATTTGATCAAAAGTTTCCAACATACAGTATTGAATCAGGATTAAAAGAAATGTCTTCCCTCACAAGATTGAATTAAGATAAAAAGATGGCTTTTCTGGCGTACATAATATTTTCAAACCAGCACAATAGGTAACCCAGGTTTCTGTTGGTTACTGCTTGCATAGTGTATTTTTCCATCCTTTCACTTTCAACCTATTTGAGTCTTTAAGTTAAAGTTGAGTATCTTGTAAACAGCATACTCAGTTTGCTTATGCTCTTTCATACATTCTGCCAGTCTCTGCCTTTTGATTGGAGAGTTTAACCCATTTACATTTAACATCACTACTGATAGTGCAGTACCATCTTCTGCTATTTTGCTATTTAGCCTTTATATGTCTTATATCTTTTTGTCCCTCAAATCTTCAATTAATTCTTACCTTTATATTGATTTGATTTGTGGCTTGTTCCATATTGAGTGCCTTCTGTTTTCTATATCAATGTGCTTTTCATCTCTTTTCCTTGCGGTTACCATGTGGTCAAAATTTGACATCATAAATAACTAACAATAATATTTTGTTCAATACCATCTGTTTCAGTATTGTAGGTGGAAACTTTGACAATTATCTTCACAGAGATGTAGTATGCCCAACTGTGGGTGTGGCTTTTTGATTAGATGGAGATGTGACTCCACCCATTCCAAGTGGGTCTTGATTAGTTTACTGGAATCCTTTAAAAGAGAAAACATTTTGGAGACAGAAGAACAGGCACAGATGCTGGCACTTGGAGACAGAGGCACAGATGTTTGGAGATGCTTGGAGCCCAGCAGATGTCACCATGAAACGTTAAGCATGCCAGAACCTGGAAAGAGCCAAGCGAAACCAAGAGATGAAAGCCAGCCCCCAAGAAGCAAAATGAGGAATCTCCATAGGAACAGAGGCTCAAACCAATGGAGCCCTAGAGCAAAGGACCAGCAAATGCCAGCCACATGACCTCCCAGCTGACAGAGGGGTTCCAGACACATCAGCCTTCTTTGTATTAAGGTATCTTTCCCTGGATGCCTTGGTTTGGACATTTTTTATAAGAACTGTAAACATGTACCTTATTAAACTCCTTTTTAAAAAGTCATTATATTTCTTGTATGTTGCATTCTGACAGCTTACAAACTAAAACACCATCTTAACATAAGTAGCATTCACCTATACTTTTCCTATACACCGCTGTCCCCAAACCTGTGTTTTTACTTGTTACCACTTATATCTTTGTACATTTTATTTCCAAAACCACAACCTTATTATTACTTTTTATGTATTTGCATTTTAGCACCTGTTGGAAGTAAGACATGGAGTTACATACCAAACACACAATTACAAGCCACAATAATACTGACATTTATAATTTTCCAAATAATTACTCTTTTTGTTTGCTAAAGCTGACAAAATGCTATATACCAGATACGGACTGGCTTTTAACAATTTGGATTTATTAGCTTACAGGTTTAGACTTTGTATATGGAATTGTTCAGCTTGAACAATGGGGATTCTTAACTTGCAGTTTTGAAGCTGAGAAATGTTCAAATCAAAGCAACTTCAAGGTGATGCATTCTTCCTTCAAGACAATGACTTCCAGTGAGCTTTGGTTATTCTCTCACATGGCAAGGCACACATAGCAGCATCTGCTGGTCTTTCTCTTCCCTTCCAGGTTTCATTACTTCTGTGCCTTTTTATCTCTTTGTTTGAATTTCATCCTCTTATAAAGGACTCCAGTAAGAGGATTAAATCCCATCCTGACTGAGGTTGCTCAAACCTTAACTGAAGAAGTCTCATAAAAAGACCCTATTTAAAATGGGTTTATACTCACAGGAATGGATTAGATTTAAGAATTTTTTTTTCTAGAGGTACATATAGCTTCAAATCATGACATTAATTTTGGGAATTTCTCCGTCATTATTTCTTGAATATTCCTTGTGTCCCTTTCTCTTTTTATTCTCCTTCTGGTACTCCTATAATTCATAAACTAGTATGCTTATTTTTATCCCAGAGGTGTTGTAAGGTATTTTCACTTTTTATAATTATTTTTTCTTTCTGCTTCTCAACCTGACTCATTTGTCTTTTACATATTTTATTTCTTTCTCAGCATTTTCATTCATCTCTTTGAGCATTTTTATGATAATTTCCTTAAAGACCTTACTCATTGTGTTCACATTCTGGTCTTCATTGGTGTCTCTAGATTTTTATCTTCTTCCTTTGAATGGGCCATCATTTCCCATGTCTTCATTTCATTTTTCTTTTACTCTTTCAATGCATACTGTACCTTTTAATATTTTAAAATGTTGACTCTGGGATTTATTTCTTAAGAGGTCTGTTTCTTCATTTTGCAACCAACTGGTAATGACAGAGATTTTCTTGAGCTTTTGCCTTTTTATCAAGAAGATGTGCCCAAGGTGAAGGCAGTGTGCTCGGTTTTCCCTGCCTTTTGGAGCCTGTGTCTTGTCCTGGGCATTTGTTTATGCTTTGTCTTGGAGTTTCTTTGTTTACAGTAGTTTGCTTTTGTAAACTACTTGTTTGCAGTAGTTCTGTTGTTTACAGTAGCTTCCCTTTGTTTCACAGGAGACAGACCTCCCTCTCCTAGGTGTTTGAAGCCAGCAAGCCTTTACCCCAGTCTGTCCACTTCTATACACTCCTTTCATTGTCTCAAGCTGATTTTGCCAAGAGAGCAAATTCTTTGAGGAGGAATATGCTGGAGAGGACCTTCCGAAATCAGTCTTTCCCAGCCAAAACAGGGCCAGGGACATATGAAAGGGTCAGGACCAGCTACAAAGTGGGTTGGAGAGAGATGGTGCCAAGAGCTTCCGCCATGGTTTCCCAAAGCTGAGCTTTCTCGGCCTGCCCAGTAAATATTGTCCTTCCACTAAGTGTTGCCCATGGTCCCATGGAAGGACAATATCTGTAAGTCTTGTCTTCTATGGCTCCTGTCTGGAGCAGGTTGAAACAATGACTACCCCAAATCAGAGTTGGCCAAAACAATGACTGCTGTCAGACTCAGGCCCCCAAAGTTCTAAAGTCACTCATCAAAGTTGTGATCAGTGATGGTCCATGCCAATCCCTCCTTTTTTGAGAAGAAGACTTTTGTGTTCCTTTTTGGCACCAGTGAGCTAACCAGGGGCTTGCCCCCACAATACCCTGCCACAAGAGTAAGGGATGGGCTCCAGCAGCTGCCATGTGAAGAGAGCAATTTACTGCTTTTTACTATAATTTATCATCTTTTTCTTCCTGCTCTTCTCTGGATGCTGTGCAGTATTTTTCTGGCCTCCAGTGTTTCAAAATATTTTCTTCAGACAGTAACTACTGGTTTAATAGCTGTTCTAGTAGAAGGGTTGAGTCTTAGAGCTCCTTACTCCACCACATCTTCCCACAAACCACTGTACTGCATTCAATTTTTTCTTCACATGGACAGGCACCGGGAATTGAACCTGGGTCCCCAGCATGGTAGACAAGAATTCTGCCACTGAGATACCATTGCCCACCCTGCATTCATTTTTAAAATCCACAAGTAGTTAACTTAGAAGATTTAGTGGTTCTATCAGCCCGTTCTCTCTGCCCCAATTCCTGCTCACTCACACCCTTAGAATAGTTAAGCTTCTGCCCCATCAGTTTAATTGAAGCAGCTTACAGAAAGGTAAACTACAGTTTAATCCTCTTTAATTGACATGAACCATAAAGCTCTTTACTTCCATGGAAGCTATATTATATAGCTATGAAAATGAATGAAGTAGAGTAATAGTATCAATCTAAGTAAATCTCAAAAGACATAATCTTGAAGGAAGACAAATTGCAAAAGAGACACATACAGAGTTAATAGCATTTATGCTAAGTTTAGAAACATGTGAAACAATATTAAATATTGCTTAGTGGATCATTCATTTAGAATAAAAATATTGTCATTTATTGGAATAATAAAAAATCCCCACTAAAGTTAGGATATTCTTTACATCAGAAAAAAAGGCAGAAAGATATAGTTGGGAAGAGTGCTTCAATTCTATTTATATGGTACATATAAATGTATTTTAATTGCATTACTCTCTGTGTCTCTCTACATATTTGTAACAACAGAAGAAAAAATTAAAGAAACAAGTGGTATACTTTTCTTTCTTGGAGGTAAGTGTAAGAGTGAAGAAAGGAAATGTTAAGGTTTTTATGTTTGTTCTGTGTATTGAATTGTGTTTTGTTAATTGTTATTTAAACCATATTAACCAGAATGGACTAGGTTATTCTGCAGTAACAATCACCCCAATTTCCATGACATAACTTACTAAAAGTTCATTTTTCACTTTTGAAGAATAGCTGTGTTCCTTGTGGTGGCTCCACGTTCCATTCTTTCATATTAACCCTCTCTTCTGCAATAATCATGACTAAGGAAGTGAGCTAGGATAATTAATTGAAAAAGGGATTTCAAGTGTTTCTAACATGGCCCACATGGTTGCTACATGGTCATCTCTAACTTCAAGAAGCCATGTCTTAGCTGCATAAGCTCCACAAAAAGCAGAATCTGAGTCAAATGCATGCCTATAAACCATTTAGTTTGTAAAGTAATCCTAAGAATAAGAGCAGAGTTGGAACTAGTAGACTGACAAAGTAAAACAGAGAAGGAGGGAAAGGTTATTCCAGGGTGTTTTTTCAAAATGATTGTGTCTTTGGAGATTAGTCATAGTAGGACACAGGAGCTACATAAAATATGTATCAGATATTTTCCCCTGAGTAATAATAGAGGAATATATGTATCCACCAGTTGCCATCCTTATTGGCCAAGAATTGCCTCAGATGGTAATGTCTTCTAACCTTCTTGGTAAGTGTCGGTGTCAGTATGCTGATGTGAAGCTTTTGTGTACACCAGAAAAGCCATGTTCTTTAATCCTCATTCAATGTTGCTGGATGGGATCTTCATTTCCATGGAGATGTGACCAACCCAATTGTAGGTAAAAACTTTTGATTAGATGGTTTCCATGGAGATGTGACTTCACCCATTCAAGGTGGGGTTGCTTACTGGAGCCCTTTAAAAGGGGACCATTTTGCAAAACTTCAGAGCCAACAGAACTCACAGAACCAGTGACCTTTGGAAATGTGGCCCTGGGGAAGCCTTATGAAATGAGAAGAGAAGCTAGCAGATATTGCCATGTGTATCCCCAACTGAGAGAGGAGTCCAGAACCCAAAGAGTCCAGCAGACACCAGCCACATGATTTCCCATTTTGCAGAGCTGTTCCAGATGGCATTAGCCTTTCTTGAGTGATGATAACCTCTTGTTGGTGCTGTTTGGACATTTTCATGGCCTTAGAATTGTAAACTTACAACTTAAAAATTCCCTTTTTAAAAGCCATTTTATTTCTAGTATATCACATTCCAGCAGCTTAACAAACTAAAACAATCAGTATGGCTGAGCTGGTTCTTGCCAATATTCCACACTGATTCACAAAGTTATGATCAGTTTAATCAGGTGAATTGTTGCCAAGTTACACCTGTAAGTAGTGAGCTACTATTGCAATAACTGGAACAAAAAGGTGGGCTGAGGGTGGTGCGACGGTGGCTAAGTGGCAAAATTCTCATCTACCATTCTGGAGACCCGGGTTCATTTCCTGGTGCCTGCCCATGCCAGAAATAAATAAATAAATAAGGTGGGCTGAGAGGTTGTAAGTAGAGCACAGAAAGAGTCTAATACAGTCCACCCCTTGTACCTTTCAACTCCACTTGTGCCTTACTTTAAACCCAAAATGTCACAGTGAAACAAGCTAAAGACTTCTCTGCTGCAGCTCATCCCAAGGCTACAATTGATAATCAATTTTTCCCTACTCCAACACACATTTTAGACTCCTTTAATCTTTGTCCAACACTTCAGTAACTTCTAGTGGGATAATAAAGACCTCCATAAGAGGTCAAATTTTTCTACTACTTTACTGTGGTTTAAACATGATTATGTTAATTGCCTATCTATATTATTACTGGGCATAAGGACACCAAGATATTCTCCTGACTTCAGGATGCACTCTTTTCTGTACCCCATGTGTAACAATATCCCTATCTCCTAACTAGTCAGAATCAATCATCTCCACCCATACATTATCTCCTTTATTTGCATGATGGTTCTGCAGCAGTAGAAGTCAAAATGACAATAGTAGCAGAGTTCAATCTCATTAGACTTTTTACTGTGCTCTCTGGTAGAAGTGTTCCCCTATTGAGGACCAGAGAACCAACAGATGGGAAACAGATATCAAAGGAGATGAGGAAGGCCAATTCTCCTTTCAGTCTTTGGCTCCCAAGCCCACATGTCTAGTTATTGAAGACACAGCACCATATACCACACTATATCAACCATTGGTTCAGTACATATACTGCATTCTGAAGGACAGCTCTCCCCAGCTCAGTTGTGTGTTGGTAAATTGGGTTTTTCTCAAAAGCATCTCTTGCTCTGGGTCTAATTAATAACTGGCTGACTTTTAAGTCACCAGTAAGTGAGTCAGAGTAGTATTCTCAAGTGCATAATATGATACCTCCACAATCCAAAGAGGTTCAGCCAATGTTGAATGCCTTTTTAGGGGGCCCTTAAAATTACCTATATGGCAGACTCTTGAATATTACTGGAGCTTATCCCTCATCTTCTGGCACCCATGTTTCCAAGCAACCTGATAGCAACAATGTAGCAAATCAGCACCACATTCTGCCGTATGTCAAGAAACTCAAGGCATCTTTTCCTGCTTTTTCCAAATTCTGTTGACTTCCAGCTTTTGGCTACTCCCCATAGTTTCTTCTCTTTGAATGCAAAAGATAAAAATAGAATTGCTTCATCTAATATTTACACACTTTCCAAGTGGTTATTTCCTGTAGTTCTGTTTGCTTAAGGCTGCTTAAGCAAATACCTTGAAGTGGCTCGACTTTAACAATGGAAATTTATTCACACACTTGCTTGAGGCCAGGAAAATATCCAAATCAAGGCATCATCAAGGTGATGCTTTCTCCCTGAAGATGGCAGAATTCTGGGGCTGGCTGCTGGTGATGCTTGGCTGCTCTGTCACATAATAAAGTACATGAAGGCATCTCATAATCTTTCCCTTCTCTTCTGGGTTTCATCGATTTCAACTTCTTACCTCCATGGCTTTCTCTCTCTGGGTCTGAATTTCATTCTGCTCATGTAAGATTACAATAATAGGATTAGGACCCATCCTGACTGAGGTGGGTCAAACCTTAACTGAAGTTGTTTCATCAAAAGTCTGACTTACAATGATAAAATTTAAGTACATGGTTTTCTGGGATACATACAGCTTCAAACTACCACAACTGCTAAATCTGTTCCTTTTTCTTTACTGTCCATAACTGTTCTTCTCTATTTTTGTGATTAAACTAGAAATATTTTTTATTTACTAAGCGTATAAAAATAGATATACCACAGCCACAAACCCTAATTCTCTTTGGTACTAAATGATTTTTAATAAGAAATGTGCAAAGTTTATGGGCTACTCATTATAAAACAATTTTCCTTGGGCAATGGAGGCTCCTTAGAATAAAAAACTATACAGAATTACAGGATTGTAAGTACCAGGATTGATATGCCACACACAGTTTAGAAGCAAATGGGCTTATCAGTTTTCTTCAGGTGCATATTATCACATAAAGAAGTTCCACTAAAAAGTCTTGCATCAAAACGCAGTCGTTACAGTGTGACACTTATTATAACCTGCTATCCTCTTTATCTCAATTCCATTAGAATTTGTCTGCATTTTCATTACCTTACTTCTAATACTTAGAATAGTGCCTGAATCCATAAAAACTTGAATGAATGAGTGAATGTGTCATTAATGCTAGTCAAATTACTGGAATTAAAATAATAGCAAAGAATTTGTCAAGAACAATGTGTTACTTTGCTTTTGCCAAGTGGCCACAGATCAGGAGAGTTATGCTTCATAAAAAGGACATAAAAAGGAGAGTTATGTTTCATAAAAAAAGTTTGTTATCTTATTCCTTCTTTTAACAGGCTATACTGACTAACATTTGGAGAATCATATGATTAACACAATCCTCATGAAACAGTCATGTTTCATAAAAATTTTGTATCTTCAAAACACAGAAGTTACAATGGTGATGATCTGGACAAATTCAACCAGTGGGAAATTCTCTGTTGCTGAAATAATTTTGTTTGTTCCAATCTCAAAGAATTTCAGGTACCAGTATTATCCCATGAACTTCAGTTTTCTTATTTGTAAAACTAATTTATAATGTTCTGCCTATCAATTCATAGGAGTAAATGAAATAAATAAAATATATAGAAAAGCAAAAATATATATATATAGGAAAATTATTTGTAAATTATAAAGGAATATTGAAGTATAAGATATTGCTGGTAGTATTACTACTTATCTATATTCATTCACATTTTTAAAAGCATTTATTTTAACAAGCTCTTACTATATGCCAAATTTTCTTTGTGAAAATGCAGTCAAGTCCTAGTTCTCTGAAGTATGATTACAAAAATCTAAGTAATAGATAGAAAAATAGACGTAGACAGTTTTGTTATCACTGGAGTCTTTATCAGAGTGCATTCACATGACAATACCTTGAATAAAGCTGAAATGAGAGATATATGGTAAAATTTTATCATCACTGATAATGCACTAGCTTCTTGTTCAAAGTCTCCACATTTGAAGAGAAAATCAGGTGTGAACATTGTAACAGGAAGTTATCAGATATTCCATCTTTAAAAAAGAAAATACAGGGTTGGAAGTAGAATGAGAGTAAACATGTTTCTCTGTTGCCAGAAAACAACTTTCCTTTCCTAGTTATTTTGATCCCCAACCAAATTAGAATATAGGTATGACAACAGAATGCTAGTACATCAGATCCCTTTCTTTTTATCCTATTCACACTTTTGAGCATGTCAAATGGTAGTTTGACTAAGCTGGTTAGCAATTTGACTGCTATCTAATCAATATAAGCGAAAGAATGTCTGAATAACATTCATTAAACTCTGGAATATCAAGAATGAAGAAAGCAGTGTAAAAAATAACTTGACAGTACGATGTGATTTACTTGTTTTTAATTTGCTATAACACTGCAAGTGCCAATTAGACTATCCTAAAGGTCTTCTTGTAAGAACCATATTGACCTATTCTAGTTGGTAAATGCCAATACAAAAAAAAATGACAAATGATATTAAGCTAAAGCTCCAAATGCATACTAATTGCACTAATTAAATGCACTGGAGAATCTAAAACTAAATAAAATAGTGAAACTTTAATTGGAATAGGTAAGAAAGGTTGAAAAACTTAATATGATAAGTTTCTGAAGGTATTAGAATAATGACTCGTATCTACTACACAGTTCCAAAGTAATAAACAAAATTTACTGTAAGACAAAGCAAGGAAATAAAGTCATATTAAAATCTACAAAAAAGTCGATTAGTTCAAAATATTGCCTTTGTTCACTTATACCAAATCATAGAAAAACTAAGTTAATAGTTTTAAGCACTTAGTCTTTTCAATACAAGAACTATTTTCCATTTCAATTTTCATCTTAGTATTGAATTAGACTTCCAGACCAGATAAAAATAAATAAAAAATAACGTGGGATGGAAAGTCAAGAAGTTGAGTATAAATATTTAAAAATTAAAGTCTAGTCTTTTTATAATTTTAGAAAAGGCCAGTAAAGTTTACTTTAATTAATTATTGCATTATTATTGTAAACTTTTATAAGTAAATATTTTTGATAGATGGGTATTTTAATTGTGTTAATGCACGCAAATACATTTAGAGATTTCCTCTTCCAGATATGAAGGAATAACATGGAAAACAAACAGTGAAAACTAGATCTCCTACTATAAGAGACCTTAAATGAGGTATTACAGTTTCAGGTATCAGAAGTAGGTAATCCAAGTTTGAGATCCATATGAGTAAGGGCTCTCACAAGGTGAGCCCCAAGGTTGCCTTGGATTTCTTTGTAGAATATTTCTTTGTAGAATATAGTCAGATTATTCTGATCTCAATGTATCAAGCTGGAATCCAGCTGAGGAGTCAGAGATCAGAGTACAGACCAGTTGAAACAAATGGAATTGTCAGTGTAGGGTACTAGAGAAGGAGAATCTGCATGAAGCCATGGAGTGTACTCAAAAGTCAGATGTTCGCCACAGGCTGGGTTGTGCTTGCACAGGAGAACATATGAGGCTTGATAATGGGAATAAGCTTTATTTAGTTTTTAATAACAGCTTTATGGAAACATAATACACATACCACACAATTCACACATTTAAAGTGTACAATTCAATGGTTCTCAGTATATTTACAGATATGTCCAACTATCATCACAGTCAAATTTAAAATATCTCCAATCACATCAAAAAGAAACTCCATACCTGTTAGGTATCACTTCTATTATCCACTTTTCCTGCATGCCTTAAGCAAACACTAATCTATTTTCTGCCTCTATAGATTGCCCAATTCTAGATGTTTCATAGGAATGTGATCATATAATATTTAGTCTTTTATGACTTTCTTCTTTCACTTAGCATAATTATTTCCAAGTTCATCCATGTGTAGCATTTATTAGTACTTCCTTTTCATTACTGAATGATATTCCATTGGATGAATATACCATATTTTGTTTAGCCATTCATCAATTGATGGACAATTAAATTGTTTCCACCCTTTGGCTATTATGAATAATGCTGCTATAAACATTGATGTACTAGTTTTTGCTTGGGCATATGCTTTCATTTTTACTTTATGGATAACTAGAAGTGGTATTGCCAGATCACATTAACTCTATTTTTAACCATTTGAGGATCTTCCAGAATGTTTGAGATAATGGTTGCTCCATTTTACATTCCCACCAAAACTATGTGAAAATTCCGATGTCCCCACATCTATACCAACACTTGTGATTATAGGACCTTTTGATTCTAGCCATCATAGTGGATGTGAGGTAGCATCTCATTGTGGTATTGATTTGTTTTTCCCTAATGATAAGTGATATTCAGTGTGTTTTTATATGTTTATAGATCATTTACATATCTTCTTTGGAGAAATGTCAGTTAAGATTCTCTTCTTAATACTTGTGATTATAGGACCTTTTGATTCTAGCCATCATAGTGGATGTGAGGTAGTATCTCATTGTGGTATTGATTTGTTTTTCCCTAATGGTAAGTGATATTCAGTGTGTTTTTATATGTTTATAGGTCATTTATATATCTTCTTTGGAGAAATGTCAGTTAAAATTCTCTTCTTAATACAAGTCCCTTGCCAGATATATGATTTAAATTATTTTCTCCAATTCGGTGGTTGTCTCTGCACTTTCTTGATAGAGTGACCTTTGTAGCACAAAAGTTTATAATTTTTATGATGTTGAATTTATTTTTTTCTATATTCCTGTATTTCTGTATTGCTAATGCTTTGGGTATGATACATAAGAATTCACTGACAAGTCCAAGGTCATGGAAGATTGACCCCTATTTTCTTTTAACAGTTTTATAGTTTCAATTTTTACATTTAGTTGTTTGATCCTTTTTGAGTTAATCTTTATATATGATTTAAGTATTCAATTTCATCTTTTGTATGTAGCTATCTTTAGCAATTGAATGGTCTTGGCAGTCTTGTTAAAAATTAATTGACCAATGACTCCCAGGAGTGTAAATCTCCCTGGCAATGTGGGACATGACTCCCAGGGATGAGCCTGGACCTGGCATCATGGGGTTGAAAAAGTCTTCTTGACCAGAAGGAAGAAGAAAAATTAAACAAAATAATGTTCAGTGTCTGAGAGATTTCAAATAGAGTTGAGAGGTCATTCTGGAAGTTATTCTTATGCATTATGTAAATATCTTTTTCAGTTTTTAGTGTATTAGAATAGCTAGAAGGAAATATCTGAAACTGTTGAACTGTAATCCAATAGCCTTGATTCTTGAAGATGATTGCAAAATTATATAGCTTTTACAGTGTGACCATGTGATTTTGAAAACCTTGTGGCTGACATTCCCTTTATTCAATGTATAGACAGATGTGTAAAAAAGTAAGGACAAAAAATAAATAAATAAAAAGGGGGTAAATGGGATATGGGATGTTTTGGGTATTCTTTTTATTTTTATTTTTATTCTTATTTTTATTTTTGGTGGAGTAATGAAAATGTTCAAAAATTGATTGTGGTGATGAATATACAACTATATGATGGTACTGTGAAAATTGATAGTACAAATTTTGGATGATCATATGGTATGTGATTACAGTTCAACAAAATTGCATTAAAAATCAATTAGCCAGGATGCGTCAGTGGTTCAGTGGTAGAATGCTCGCCCTCCATGTGGGAGACCCGGGTTCGATTCCTGGACCATGCAGGCAAAGAAAAAAAAATCAATTAGCCAAACATGTATGTAGGTTTATTTCTGGATTCTCCATCCTGTTCCATTGATCCATATATTATTTGTTTATCCTTATGTCAGTCTCAGACTGTTTTGTTTACTATAGCTTTGTAGTAAGTTTTGAAAATGGAAAGTATAACTTCTCCAATTTTGTTCTTCTTTTTTGAGAGTTTTTCACCATTTGGGGTCCTTACAATTCAACATAAATGTTAGGATCAATTTGAACCTTTCTGCAAAAAAAAAAAAATAAAAAGAAAATAGAGCATCTGAGATTTTGTTAAGGATTGTACTGCATCTGTAGATCAATTTGGGAATATCATTATCTGAACAATATTAAGTCATCCAATCCATAGGACTGGATGTTTTTTCATTTCTTTCTTTCAATCCTATTGTAAAGTGATGTGTTTCTTAATTTTATTTTTGGATATATTTTTTTGCAAATGTATAGAAATTCACTGATTTTATATATTGATCAAAATTGCATGTCCCAACCTTGCTATCCTCATTTATTAGTTCTTACAGGTTTATAACAGGTTCTTTAGGATTTTCTATAAACAAGATTATGTCAGTACTGTGTTGAATAGAGGTGGTAAGGTTTACATCTTTGTCTTCTTGATCTTAGGGGAAAAGAATCCAGTACTTTCACTACTAAGTATGCTATTAGCTGTGGATTTTTCTCATTTGTTTTTATTCTATTGATATATGGTGCATTACATTAATTGATTTTCAGATGTTAAACCAGTCTTAAATTCTTGCATAAAGTCCACTTGGTCATGGTGTGTATACTTCTTTTTATATGTTGCTGAATTCAATTTGCTAGTATTTTGTTGAGGATTTTTGCATCTATACTCACTAGAGATATTGGTTTGATTGTTTCCTTTTTTGTGAAATCTTTGCCTGTTATTTTTTTTCAAGGTGATACTAGCCTCATAGTGTTGGCAGGTTTCCCTACTATTCTGCTTTTTGCTAGAGTTTGCAAAAAAATGATATTGATCCATCTTTAAATCTTTGGTTGAATTCACCAGTAAATCTGACTGGTCCTGGGCTGTTCTTTGTAAGTAGCTTTGTGATAACAGATTCACTCTTTAGTTGTGGGCCCATTCATATTTCTATATCCTCTTGAGTTGGTTTCCATATTTTGTTTCTTTGCAGAAATTTGCTCATTTCATATTTTACCTAATTTATTGGCACATAATTTATCATAGTATTCCTTTTAATTCATTTTCTTTCAGTAAGAACATAAACTAAGGTAACAATGTCCCCTATTTCATTTCTAATTGTAGTACTCTGAGACTTCTCTCTTTTTATCTTGTTCAATTTAGCTAAAGATTTGTAAATTTTGTTGATAATTTCAATACCAGCTTTTGGGTTCATTCATTTTCTCTATTGTTTTCCTATTTTTCTGGTTTTTTAAAATTAATTTATAGTATAATATTCATTTTCTCTCCTTCTTGCTTGCTTTAGTTGTAATTTGCTGTTCTTTCTCCAGTGGTTTAAAGTTAGATTATTAATCTGAGATGTTTATTCTCTTATAAGTATAGGCATTTACATCTATAAATACCCCTATAAGCATTGCTTTATGTGAATATGATAAGTTTTGGTATGTCATGTCTTCAATTTCATTCATCTCAAAGTATTCTCTAATTCTCCCCTTGATTTCTTCTTTGATCAATTGGTTATTAAAGGGTATGATGTTTGACATATTTGTGAGTTATTCAAATTTCCTTCTATTATTGATTCCTAACTTTATTCCTTCATAGTCATATAACATACTTTGCATCTGTATATCATTAAAAAAGTTTTGATGTTTGTTTTATGGCCTAGCATATGTTCTATCCTGGAGAATGTTTCATATGCAGTTTGCGAAGAAGGTATATTCTTCTGTTGGGGGTGGAGTGTTCTATTGGTGTCTGCTATGTCTAATTGATTTATACTGTTGTTCAAATCTCTTAGACTCAAGCGGTATTAGAGTTCTCTAAGGAAACAGAACCCACAGAGGATATCTGCAAACCTTTTCAGATTTTATAAAAGTGTCTCATGCAACTATGAGAATGCATAAGTCCAAATTCCATAGGACAGCCTGTAAGCTGGCAATTCCAATGTAGGTTAGTAATGAATTCCTCAGGAAAAGCTGGCTGGCTGAAGTAGAGATGAAGGTTCTCTCTTCTGACTGCTGAAGTTATCATTTCTCCTTTTAAAGCCTTCAAATGATTGGATGAAATGTCTCTCATTACTGAGGAAACTTTCCTTAGATGATTGTGGATGTAATCAGCCATAAATGAAATCAACTTACTGATAACTTCAGTCCCCAAAATGTCCTCACAGTAACAGTCCATTGCTTGTTTGACCAGACCACTGAGCACCCTTACCTGGCCAAGTTGACACAAACCCAACCATCACACTGACTATTAATGTTGAGTTATCTAATTCTCCCTTCTTTTCTGTCAGTTTGTGCCTTATGCATTCTGCTGTCTTGTTCTTGAATGAATATACATTTATAATTATTATATCCTCTGATGAAATGTGACATTTATTCTCACAAAATGTCTCTTTCTACATCTAGTAATAGTTTTCCTTTAAAGGTCTATTTTGCTTGATATTAGTATAATCACTCCAAGTTCCTTATGGTTGCTGTTTACATGATATATCTTTTTCCATCTTTTATTTCCAGTCTACTTTTAACTTAAAATCTAATGTCTGTTTCTTGTAGACAGCATATAGTTGAATCTTGGATAATTTTTTAATGTTTTCTGCCCATCTCTGACTTTTGACAGGGATATTTAATCCATTCATATTTAATGTTATTATTGAAATATATGAATTTATGTCTGCTGTTTTACTTCTTTTGTTTTCCATATAGCTCATATTTTTGTTCCTCTATTCCTCATTTACTGTTTTCTTTTGCATTAAGTGAATATTTTCTAATATAGCATTTAAATATCTTTAATGATTTATTCACTGTATTTTTGAGTCATTTCGTTAACTTTCCTCTAGGATTTATCATATGCATCATAGTTTATCAGCATCTTCTTCACACTTATATTAATTTAATTCTAGTGAGATACAGAAATATTTTCCCTACACATCTCTATTCCCTTTTGCCTTTCTTATAGTATTGTTACTATGCATATTGCATATGCTAGTGTCACAATCACAACTGTACATTAGTATTATGTATTTTATATATTTAAAAGAAGATGAGGGAAATAAAAGAGCATGTCTATATTTATAGCTTTTGTTACATTAACCTTAATTATAATTTCTTATTAACTTCATTTGTTCCTATGTGTGCTGGTTTGAAAGGATTTAGGTACCCTAGAAAAGCCAGGTTTTAATCCTAAACAGTCTTGTAGAAGCAATGGTTTCTTCTAATCCCCATTCAGTACTATAGGCTGGGAACTTGATTAGGTTATCTCTATGGAGATGTGACTCAATCAATTGTGAGTTTTAAACTTGATTAGATGGAGACATGTCTCCACCCATTCTATGTGAGTCATGATTAGTTTACTGGGATTCTATAAAAGAGAAGACATTTTTTGGAGAGAATGCATTTTGAGAATGACAAGAAGGCCACAGCTGAGCTGAGCAGAGCCACGAGGCCAGGAGAACCAAAGAGTCCACCAGCCAGTGACCTTGAGAGATTCAGAGAGAGCAGAGAAAGATGAAAGAATGCCACAGAATGCCACAGAACTATGAAGCAGAGACTCTACCAGCCTCTTGGGGAACCTCATGAAATAAGAGACATGGAGAGAAAGCCAGAAGATGACACCATACTCACCATGTGCCTTTCCAGCTCAGAGAAACGCTGAACATCATTGGCCTTCTTAAGCAAAGGTATCTTTCCCTAGATGCCTTAGATTTTTTCTAAACATATAGACATTTCTATATGTTTTGATTGGGACATTTTCTAGGCCTTAGAACTGTAAACTAGCAAGTTATTAAATTTCCCTTTTTAAAAACCATTCTGTTTCTGCTTTTCAGCAGCTAGCAAGCTAGAATATTATGGATTCAAGTTAAAACTAGAGTCATTGCCTTATCTCAGTAAAAGTCTTCTCATTCGCACTTCCTTTGTGCTGTTATTGACAAAGATACTAAATTTCATAAATCCGGGGCCAATAATAAATTTAACTTGAATCCATAGTGCATACCTAATGTTTCTTCAATTGTCCTTGAAATCAGTTAAGAGAAGAAATATATATTTTAATATCTTTTTATAATCACACAATTTCCTTTAACTATGCTCTATGTTCTTTCTTGTGGATTCAAATAACTGACTGGGGTCATCTATTCTCAGACTGAAGAACTTCCTTTAGCATTTCTTGTAAGGCAAATTCATTAGCAAAAAATTCTCTTAGATTTTATACATATGGGAATATCTTTATTTCTTTTTCATTTTTATAATATAGTTTCCTGGGTATAGGATTCATGGCAGGAAGCTTTTGTTTCTTCTTTGGACTTTCTGACATCTGTTGTTTCTGATGAGAAGTCAGCTGTTAATCTTACCATGGTTCCCTGGTGTAGTTGTTTGTAGCTGTAAGTACCCCAGAAAACATGTTCTTAAATCTTTTTAAATAATAGCTACTTTTAGTTTCTTTTAACATATTAATAATTAGTTCTTTGAAGTCTTGGGCTGTGAAATTCAACATTTCATATCTCTGATTGGTGTAAGTAGGACTTTTTGGTGAGATTACTTCAGCTAAGGTATGTTATACCTCAATAAAGATGGGGCATAATCTTTCACTGGAGTCTTTGTAAAGGAGTGAATTCAGATATGAGAAAAAGAAAACCAGAGATGAAGCATAAAGAAGCTGGACATCAAAAGAATATACGAGAGAAGGAAGAGACAAGGAGACACTGCCATGTGCCTTTTCATGTGACAGAGGAATAGAGAATCACCAGCAGCCACCCCCAAAACACCACAGTCTTGATGAGAAAGCATCACTTTGATGGTGCCTTGATTTGGACATTTTTCCCAGTCTCAAAACCATGAGTGAATAAATTCCTGTTGCTTAAGCCAAACCATTTCATGGTATTTATTTAAGTAGCCGAGGAAACCAAAACAGATTTTGGTACCTGGAAAGTAGGGTGCTGCTATTACAAATACCAAAGACACTGAAACAGCTTTGGAATTGGATAATGGGTAGAGGCTGAAGAATTGTAAGGTGCTTACGAGAATAAAACCTAGGTTGCTTTGAAAAGACTTTTGATAGAAAAATGAATGTTAAAAATTCTTCCATGATGCATTAGACAGAAATATTGAATGTGATGTTGGAAACTTGAGGAAAACAGATCCTTGTTTTAAAATGACAGAGAACTTGACAAAATTGAGTTATGATGTTGGATGGAAGGCAGAAATTAAGATTGATGAACTTTGATATTTAGCTGAGGAGATTTCTAAGCTGTGTGTAGAAAGTGCTGCCTGGTTTCTCCTTAGAATTTATAGTAAAATGCAAGAGAAAAAATGAAAAGCTGAGAACTGAACTCTTGGACACAAAGAAACTAGAAATTAATGATTTGGATAATTCTGTTTCCAGAAAATGAGTCCCCAAAGAATAATGCTCCATATGATGCTTTTAACTGAACAACGAGCACAGCAATTTCTGTGGAAATCAGGATTGGAAATGCAATTATTCAGGAAGGACTATATAAAGTTATTTTGATTGATGGGTTGGACACCTGTGTTACTATATGCAAAAACTGACAAGTTTTTTTATGTACTTTGTTTGAATGAAACCACTGTGAGATTGACCTCAAAAGGAAAGAGAAGGGACAAATTCAAGAAAAGTCACTGCAAAGATAGAACCATAGAAGTTGTGATCTGGGCTGAAGATATCTTCTTGAGCCAAGAGAGTGGACCCACTCATATATGTGGAAATGATGAGTCTGCCATAGGGTTTGCAGAGAGTCTAGCAGACACCCCAGTGCTCTGAAGGTGGGGCCTTTGTCCCAGTAGTTGAAGAAAGGTTGGCTGACATCTTAATGCTTAGAGAGAATAGAACCTTCATTCTAGTGTCCGAGTAGAGTATGGCTACTAGGCAAATACTTGGAAGAGGTGGAGCTGCTACACTCATAAGTTCAGAGAACAAAACATCATTCCATAGATGATTCTCAGAACTTTAAATCAAAGGGAGTATGCCCTTGTGGGTTTGGGGGTTGTTTGGGACCATGCCCCTTATTCTCCTTCCAGTATCTCCCTATGGTGATGGGAATGTTTATCCTACGTCCATTCCTCCATTGTACATTAGAAGCAGACAACTTGTGCTCTAGGTTTCACAAGTCAACAGTACAGGAAATTATACCTCAGAATAGACCATATGTATAACTGATCTTGATAAAACTTTGTACAAAGCATTGTTTCTGAAATGAAGGTTTTGGGATATGTATGGAATGAATGCATGGTACATGCAGAAAGAACATGTTTTGGGGGGTGTCCAGAGGGTGGAGTATGGTGTTTTGGAGCTGTATGTACCCCAGGAAAACAAGTTTGTAAGTCAAATCCATCCCTGTGAATGTAAACCCATTGTAAGTAGGATCTTATGATGAGGTTACTTAGATAAGGTGTGTTCCATTTCAATCAGTATATGTCTTAATCCTCTTACCAGAGTTCTTTGCAAGGAAATGAATTCAGACATGAGAAAGAGAGCCACAGAATAAGCATCCAGAAGGTGGCTCCCTGGAAGAATAGGTATAGACGAGGTTATTCCACCATTTTCCTTGACATGGGAATCAAACATCACCAGCAGACAACCTTAGGATGCCACAATCTTCAGGGAGAAAGCATCTCCTTGATGATGCTATAAGTTGGACATTTTCTCAGTCCCAAAACTTTGTGCAACTACATTTCCAATATTTAAGCCAATTACTTCATAGCATTGAGCAGCCTAGGAAGCTAAAACACCTGGTAAAGTGGTGTCATTTTTCTCTTACTGCTTTCAAAAGTTTTCTCTTGTCTTTGGCTTTCATCATTTATACTACATGTTTGTCTGTGTGGATCTCTTTGTGTTTACCTTACATGGAGTTTGTTCAGATTCCAGGCATGCACATTAATGGTTTCCAGTAAATTCTTTTCAGTTTTCAGCCATTTTTAAAAAAATATTTTTCTACTCCTTTCTTTCTTTTCTCCTTCTGGTACTTCCATTATGTACATTTTGATATGCTTAATGGTGTCCCACATTTTTATGACACTTGCTTCATTTTATTCTTCATACTTGGTTTCCTCTTTTCTTTAGATTGCATAACCTCTACAAATCTATCTTTAGTTTCACTAAGTCTTTCTTCTGTCAGTTAAAATATAGTATTGAGCCCCTTATATAAATTATCCATTTCAGTTTTGTGCTTTTCAGCTCCAGAACTTCCAGTTGGTTCGTTTTAAAATAATTTCTATCTCCTTATTTACATTATCAATTTGATATAACTTTATTAGGTTTCCTTCCTTTACTTTTTAAATAATGGTTTCTTTTAGTTTATTTTAACATATTAATAATTAGTACTTTGAAGTCTTGGGCTGTGAAATTCAACATTTGGTATCTCTGATTGGCTCTTCATTTTGCCTCTTTTCTATCTGATGTTTCACACTCTCTTGGTTCTTCAAATGTCTTGTTATTTTGTTTTAAAATTTATAAATTTTGGGTAATATATTGGACCAACTTGGGAACCCCAATGCTATTATTTGTTATTGTTATTTGTTTGTTTGCTTGTTGTTTTAGCTTGTAAGCTGCCAGAATGCTATGCACCAGAAATGTAATAGCTTTTAAAAAGGGGAATTTATTAAGTTGCAACTTTACAGTTCTAAGGCTATGAACATGTCAAAATTAAGGCAAGGCTATGAAAATGCCCAAATTAAGGCATTCAGGGAAAGATACCTTATTCAAAAAGGCCAATGATGTTCAGGGTCTCTCTCTCAGCTGGTAAGGCACATGGTGAAATCTGTTAGTTTCCTCTCCAGGAATCTTCTTGGCTTCCCAGGGCTCTGTCCGTTCTGTTGGCTCTGTTGGTTCTGGTGGCTGTAAAGTTTTTGTTCTTTCCAAAATGGTTACCTCTTAAAAGGCTCCAGTAAGCAATCCCATCTTGAATGGGTGGAGATACAGCTCCATAGAAAACATCTAATCAAAAGTTACCACCCACAAGTCAGTGGGTCACATCTCCATGGAAACATGAGGAAGGTTAATAGTGTAAATTTGGGGCAGTGTAAAAAGGTCCTTCCCCAAGGGTACCTCACCTGTCTCAAGTCTGGAAATTGATTAAAGGGCCACGACTCTCTGTTTTTGTAATTCAAGTTAGACTTCTATTCACTCGATCTAGAATTCTTTTGCTTATATAGCTCAACTAAGAATTTAGTAAACTTCCCATCTATTTTACTTCTTGGTACCCCATGATCTACTAGCCAATACCACCAGTCTCTGTGAATTAGATTATTTTGACTAGTGCTTTGAGTCTCCTTCCCATTATGGTGGTCACACCCACCTTGTCTATACAGATTAACTGTCACCACATGACTTCTGTCAACCTAGGATCTGATCATTCCCATTGTGTTTAAGGACTCCAGCCCAGTGACAGCAGTTCCCACAGTAATATCTGACCCACAAAGAAGTTCAACTACAGAACTCTTCAGGGATGATGGAGCTGTTCTCATGAATTTATTTCTCAAGGTTCTGGTGAAAGATGTGTCCTCTGGACATTCCTGGGCTGTGTGAGCAGGTCTTCTATGATAAATCCACTCTAATATTCCAATTTCTCTAAGCCTCCAGATCCCATCATTTACATTATACCAGAGCAGTTCTGGAATTTCAACCTCAGGTAGTGTAAGCCACCTTTTGATCCATGTTTCAGCCAACCATCCAATTAAACTATTAATGCTCTTTCTAACCCCTTCAGCTACAACATTTAAAGCAGAATCTCTGCTTAGGGGGCCCATATCAATAAATTCAGCTTGATTCAACTTTATATTCGTTATGCCATTATCCCACACCCTTAATATACATTCCTATACATATTCCCCTGTTTTCTGTCTATATAGATTGGAAAATTCATGAAGTTCTTTTGGAGTATAGCATACCTCCTCAAGGATGACACCTTGTACCTCATCTTTTGGGAGGGGTTTGTTGGGACTTTAATCTAGTTATGTCTTGAGGATAGGAGGGCTGGTGGTGGTGGGTCATGAAAACAAACAAAAGTGTCTTTAAAGCCAATTACCTCAGGACATTCTGTTGCAGTTTCATCTGGTGAAACCGGATTAATAGCTCCAACCAGAGGAGTGAGAGCTCTTTTCTTAGAGCAGGTGGTTACAGGTTTAGCAGGCAATGACGGGTTAATCTCTTTAGGTGGAGGTTGAATGGCAGACTCCTCTGGGGAGACTGGAGGCTGGGGAGCTGTTTTCTCAAGGCAGGCTAGAGGTCAGGAAGCTCTTTCCTCAGGGCAGTCCATTACAGGTCTATCTAGTAAATGTTCAGCGATTCCAGTAACTCCATCTCCCCGTTGCATTCATCATCAAGCCATTTATCACCATTCCACATTTCAGGATCCTATTCTTTTATAGTCAAAGCCCTTGCTTTAACAGCAGACACCCTTCAAGGTTGAGATTTTCATTTATGTTGTAAATCTACTACCTGCACAATGAGGCTCTGTGTCTTATTTTCAGAACTCTCAAGTCATTGACCACAGAAAATAAGATTTTCTTTCAGGGCACACAAGGAAACTTTTACATCATTCATATTATGGTTAAAGTGCAGATTTGAAGCCTTCATCTCATCCTTTCCCTCATCACTGTGTCCAGCATATCTAACAACAACCAGCCAATATCGTTATACTTCTTATTTCCACAAAACTCCATAAAGGTGTCAAAAACATTTTCTTCCAGAGCCTTGCCTCATATAAGTCTACAATTAACAGAACCTAATGGTAATATTAGATTTTGCCACCTCACCCCATGTACTGTCAGTGCCATCCTGATTATTGGAAACAGTCTTTGTGTCTCTAAGTATAGTCAGAGTAGAAAACCAATTATAAAAATCTCTTTTTAAGATACTGTTTCTCAAGAAACACCCCACTCTAAGTGCCAAGCTGTGTTTCTCAGGGTTCTCTAGAGAAACAGAATCAACAAAAGAGATCTGCAACTATGAGATTTACAAAGTTGCCTCACAAAACTGTGGGAGTGGAAGAGTCCAAAATCCATAAGACAGGCTGTGAAGCTAGCAGCTCCAGTGAAGGGTCTGGGCAAAGTTCACAGGAGAGGTTGACTTTTGTCTTAAGCGGTGAAAGAATTCCTCTTGTCCCTTGAAAGCCTGCAACTGATTGGATTATCTCATTGTGGGAGAAATACCTTCATTGATCACAGATGTAATCAGCCATGGATGCAATCAACTGACTGATGATTTAATACACCCGCCTTCCAATTTATTAAACATCCATGAAAGATCCTTACAGCAATGGTCAAGCAAGCACTGGCAAGCATTTGGCCAAGTTGATACCAGAACCTAATCATCACAGCATATATTGCCTCAATATTTCTGCTTTTTAAAACTAAGGAGTGGGTGGGCCATGATGGCTCAGCAGGTAAGAACACTTGCCTGCCATGCTAGAGGACCTGGGTTCGATTTCTGGTGCCTGCCTATGTAAAAAAAAAAAAACTAAAGTGTATATGAGGCTTAACAAAAAGCAATTACTCAGTTGTTGAGAATAGAAAGAACAGTAGAGACAATGCTAGAAGATTAGAGGTTCCACCCAGCTAGAGTAGAGGGAACTCATTATCATCTTTAACTTCCCGGCATCCATCAAGTCATTAGAAAGGCTATACTTAGGAAATAGCTATCTCATCATAGAGTAATTCTTACTCTAGCCTCACCCATACAAGCCCTGAAAATCTAAGTCCTTACAAAGAGCTAAAGGAGACAGACTTTTGAGGTTGATTTCCTCCAAGTTAGAGAAGCTTAGGAAACACTTTGTGTTCTCAACCCAACCCACCCTAAGAAAACATAAAATTAAGTCACACAATTTCAAGGTGATTGGCCAGTAATTAAAGTGACTACTGACACAAAAGCCACAACTTTTCACGAATATAACAGAATCCAGGTACACCATATCTTCAACAACAGTGCATAGTAAAAAAATAAATTAGTGTCCACCCTAAGAAGCAAAGAAATGTCATCATAATCCAGATAAAAATCAGACAAGAGAGAACAACTGTGATATTGCCAAAACATAGTATGCAGAAAATATTTAAACAACTTCTTAAAATATGGTAAAATATTTAAAGGATAATATATTCTAAAAACTAAAGGCAAATGTGCTCTTAGTGAGTAGATGGGTAGGGAATTTCAGCAGCAAAATTAACTATAAAAATCAAATAGAAATTCTACAGTTCAAACATCCTAGATTCACTGATGAGCATTGAAGATAGAAAAAGAATAATGAACTTACAGACTGACAAATAGAAATTGTCCAGTTCTAAAAATAGAGAGAAAAAGATTGAAGAAAGTGAACAGAATGTCAAGAATATGTAGGATAATATCAAATAGTCTAAAATACAGTTGGGTATATATGTTATTGAAGTCTCAAAGAGGAGAGAATGATAATGATACATAAATGTTACTGAGATGTAATGGCTGAATATAGAGAAAATTATATGAAAAACATTAACTTAAAGATTCAAAATGTCCAATGAACACTTATCAAGCAGATATAAAAATATCACACTATGTTTTCTGTACTGCATAATCTAATTCAACAAAATCTGTATAGCTCATTTGAACATCTGAAGCACAGGAAGCACAGAATAAGAAAGAGGTCCTTCAATCCTGTATAGATTATTGTAATGCCTGGAAATATCCTAGAGTATATTAAACAGATAATAAAAAATGGAAAAGTTCCCTGAGGGAGGGGAGAAAGACTATGGAACTATTAAACCTTACCATCAGGGAATCCCCTGATACTGTGTCAAACTTTAGGGATACCCAAATCAATAGACCATGACTTCGATTATGAGGCTTACTCTTGTGAAGCTTATGTAGGTAGCATAGAAGCTTAGACTACCTATAGGAATGCTTAAGAGTTACTTCCAGAGGACCTCTGTTGCTGCTCAGATGTGGCCTCAGTCTTTCGAAGCCCAACTCTGCAAGTGAAATTATTGCCCTTCCCCCTATGTGGGACATGACATCCAGGGGGTGAAAGTCTCCCTGGCAACGTGGGAGAGGACTCCCAGGGATGAATCAAGACCTGGCACCATGGGATCAACAATTTCATCCTGACCAAAAAAAGGGAAAGCAGTGTAATTAATAAACTATCAGTAGCAGAGAGAATTCAAATAGAGTTAAGAGGCTACTCTAGAGGTTCCTCTTATGCAACCTCTAGACCTCGTTACCTATCATAACCTGCCAACCCCCAACCAGGACCATTCCAGCCAATCCTAATGGACACCTAGGGCAATATATAATATTCCACAAAGGTTTCAGGCACAAGAGTAACTTGCCAGAAACCTACAACCTCCAGATGGGTCCTTGGTCCAGATAAATCCTGAAACTTGGCCCAGCATCTCCAGAACATCACATAGTTCCATCTTCTTACCCCATATTAAAAACAGATCCTTCCAATATCAAAAATTTAGAATTGTCATAGCCCAAACAACCCCAAAGAGAGGTATGGAAATATCAAAGGTGATTGCAGAATTAACCATAGAAGATAGGACTTAACAAATGAATATGAATGCTGAATCATTAACTTGGTATCTCTGTTAGTCCCCAGTATTTTAAAACAGCTAGAAGTGAAAACCTAAAATTGTGAAAGTGTAACCCATGTCAAAGTCTGAAGTATGTTCTACAACTAATTGTGGTGCTTTGCTTGGGAATTTATAGCTTTTTTGTATAGTTGAAGAACATATTTTATTTTTTATTGCTTTGCTTTGTATATAGGTTATGCTATGCAATTAAAAAAGTAAAAAAAAGCCCTTCTGCTCCAGCAGTGTTCCATCCGCCATCTTATCCTTCCCTTTCTCCTCCTGCTCCGGCGGCTCTCCAACCACCACCGTGCCCTCTTCCGCCTTCACCAGCTCCTCCGTCACCATCCTCGACAGCCTTGACACCCTCACTTTTCCTCCTCCAGAACAGCTACTGGGGGAGTGGAGACGATACAGAGCAGCTCCCGGAGCCACAATGGAGATCAAAGTGGTGGCGGACCTCATCCTGGAACGGCTGACTGTCTGACAGAACCAGCTCCGGTGAGATCTCCGAGGGGCGCGGGCTTTCCTGGGCGGGACGGCAAGCGGCCGGAGTCCCTCCCTTCCTCCTTCACAGGCCAGCTGGCAGAATTGGGCAGGTGGTCCCCTTGGGCCACGGCGGCTGGCAGCCCCACCACACGAGGCCCCCCGGACCAACTGAGAGAGTTGGGTCGGAAATCCCCAGCTCACGGAGAACGGTGACTGGGGGGTTCACTTCCAAACACGTGACTCCCAGGTCCGGCTGGGAACGGTGCACTCTCCTGGGCTGTGGCGGCTGGCACCTTCCTGTCACGCTTGGCGGCCCAGGCAGACTAGGAAATTCGGTCGGGCACTCTCCTGGGATGCGGCGGCCGGCGACCCTCCCCGCGTTCGGACCCCCAGACCGGCTGGCATGCTTCCAAGCCGCTTCGGCTGGCAAACCTCCCCCACGGCGTGAGTTTTCCAAAGTTAAAGGACCCACAGCACCATTTACTGGTGGAATCCGGACACAAACGTGTGCCACGAGCGCCACCTACTGGGCAGGAAAAGAAAAACAGAATCCAGAGATTTCACAGAAAAATCTTTCAACCTGTAGGGTCCAACACCCAGGGAAATCTGACTAAATGCCCAGACGCCAGCAGAAGATAACGGACCATGCTCAGAAAATTGAAAATATGGCCAAGTCAAAGGAACAAACCAATAGTTCAAATGAGACACAGGAGCTGAAACAACTAATGCTGAATAAATGAACAGAAATGAAAAACCTCTTCAAAAACGAAATCGATAAATTGAGGGAGGACATGAAGAAGACATGGGCTGAAAAAACGAAGAAATAGAAAAACTGAAAAAACAAATCACGGAACTTATGGAAGTGAAGGATAAAGTAGAAAAGATGGAAAAAACAATGGATACTTACAATGATAGATTTAAAGAGACAGAAGATAGAATTAGTGATTAGGAGGATGGAACATCTGAATTTCAAAAAGAAACAGAAACTATCAGGAAAAGAATGGAAAAATTTGAGCAGGGTATCAGGGAACTCAAGGACAATATGAACTGCAGAAATATACGTGTTGTGGGTGTCCCAGAAGGAGAAGAGAAGGGAAAAGGAGGAGAAAAACTAATGGAAGAAATTATCACTGAAAACTTCCCAACTCTTATGAAAGACCTAAAATTACAGATCCAAGAAGTGCAGCACACCCCAAAGAGATTAGACCCAAATAGGCGTTCTCCAAGACACTTACTAGTTAGAATGTCAGAGGTCAAAGAGAAAGAGAGAATCTTGAAAGCAGCAAGAGAGAAGCAATCCATCACATACAAGGGAAACCCAATAAGACTATGTGTAGATTTCTCAGCAGAAACCATGGAGGCTAGAAGAGAGTGGGATGAAATATTTAAGTTACTAAAAGAGAAAAACTGCCAACCAAGACTCCTATATCCAGCAAAATTGTCCTTCAAAAATGAGGGAGAAATTAAAACATTCTCAGACAAAAAGCCACTGGGAGAATTTGTGACCAAGAGACAAGCTCTGCAAGAAATACTAAAGGGAGCACTAGAGTCAGATATGAAAATACAGAAGAGAGAGGTATGGAGAAGAGTGTAGAAAGAAGGAAAGTCAGATATGATATATATAATACAAAAAGCAAAATGGAAGAGGAAAATATTATCCAAACAGTAATAACACTAAATGTTAATGGACTGAATTCCCCAATCAAAAGACATAGACTGGCAGAATGGATTGAAAAACAGGATCCTTCTATATGCTGTCTACAGGAAACACATCTTAGACCCAAAGATAAACATAGGTTGAAAGTGAAAGGTTGGGAAAAGATATTTCATGCAAATAACAACCAGAAAAGAGCAGGAGTGGCTATACTAATATCCAACAAATTTGACTTCAAATGTAAAACAGTTAAAAGAGACAAAGAAGGACACTATCTACTAATAAAAGGAACAATTAAACAAGAAAACATAACAATCATAAATATTTACGCACCGAACCAGAATGGCCCAAAATACGTAAGGAATACACTGCAAACACTGAAAAGGGAAATAGACACATATACCATAATGGTTAGAGACTTCAATTCCCCTCTCTCATCATTCGACAGAACATCTAGACAGAAGATCAATAAAGAAATAGAGAATCTGAATATTAATATAAATGAGCTAGACTTAACAGACATTCATAGGACATTACATTCCACAACAGCAGGATACACCTTTTTCTCAAGTGCTCATGGATCATTCTCAAAGATAGAACATATGCTGGGTCACAAAGCAAGTCTTAACAAATTTAAATAGACTGAAATCATACACAACACTTTCTCAGATCATAAAGGAATGAAGTTGGAAATCAATAATAAGCAGAGTGCCAGAAAATTCACAAAAACGTGGAGGCTCAACAACACACTCTTAAACAACAAGTGGGTCAAAGAAGAAATTGCAAGAGAAATTAATAAATACCTCGAGGCGAATGAAAACGAAAACACAACATATAAAAACTTATGGGATGCAGCAAAGGCAGAGCTAAGAGAGAAATTTATGCCCCAAATGCCTATATCAGAAAAGAAGAAAAGGCAAAAACACAGGAATTAACTGTCTACTTGGAAGAACTGGAGAAAGAACAGCAAACAAATTGCAAAGCAAGCAAAAGGAAAGAAATAACAAAGATTAGAGCAGAAATAAATGAAATTGAAAACATGAAAACAATAGAGAAAATCAATAAGACCAGAAGTTGTTTCTATGAGAAAATCAATAAGATTGATGGGCCCTTGGCAAGACTGACAAAAAGAAGAGAGAGGATGCAAATAAATAAGATCAGAAATGGAAGAAGAAACATAACTACTGAACTCACAGAAATAAAGGAGGTAATAACAGGATACTCTGAACAACTTTATGCTAATAAATACAACAATTTAGATGAAATGGATGGGTTCCTGGAAAGACATGACAACCATCTTTGACTCAAGAAGAAATAGATGACCTCAACAAACCAATCACAAGTAAAGAAATTGAATTAGTCATCCAAAAGCCTCCTAAAAAAAAAAGTCCAGGACAAGACGACTTCACACGTAAATTCTATCAAACATTCCAGAAAGAATTAGTACCAACTCTCCTCAAACTCTTCAAAAAAATCGAAGTGGAAGGAAAACTACCTAATTCATTCTATGAAGCCAACATCACCCTCATACCAAAACCAGGCAAAGATATTACAAAAAAAGAAAACTATAGACCAATCTCTCTAATGAAAATAGATGCAAATATCCTCAATAAAATTCTAGCAAATCGTATCCAACAACACATTAAAAGAATTATACATCATGACCAAGTAGGATTCATCCCAGGTATGCAAGGATGGTTCAACATAAGAAAATCAATTAAAGTAATACACCATATCAACAAATCAAAGCAGAAAAATCACATGATCATCTCAATTGATGCAGAGAAGGCATTTGACAAGATTCAACATCCTTTCCTGTTGAAAACTTTTCAAAAGATTGGAATACAAGGGAACTTCCTTAAAATGATAGAGGCAATGTATGAAAAACCCACAGCTAATATCATCCTCAACGGGGAAAAATTGAAAAATTTCCCCCTAAGATCAGGAACAAGACAAGGATGTCCACTATCACCACAATTATTTAACATTGTGTTGGAGGTTCTAGCCAAAGCAATTAGACAAGAAAAAGAAATACAAGGCATCAACATTGAAAAGGAAGAAGTAAAACTATCAGTGTTTGCAGATGATATGATACTATATGTCGAAAACCCGGAAAAATCCACAACAAAACTACCAGAGCTAATAAATGAGTACAGCAAAGTAGCAGGTTACAAGATCAACATTCAAAAATCTGGAGCATTTCTATACACTAGCAATGAACAAGCTGAGGGGGAAATCAAGAAATGAATCCCATTCACAATCGCAACTAAAAGAATAAAATACCTAGGAATAAATTTAACTAAAGAGACAAAAAACCTATATAAAGAAAACTACACAAAACTGTTAAAAGAAATCACAGAAGACCTAAATAGATGGAAGGGCATACCGTGTTCATGGATTGGAAGACTAAATATAATTAAGATGTCAATCCTACCTAAATTGATCTACAGATTCAATGCAATACCATTCAAAATCCCAACTACTTATTTTTCAGAAATAGAAAGACCAATAAGCAAATTTATCTGGAAGGGCAGGGTGGCCCGAATTGCTAAAAACATCTTGAGGGAAAAAATGAAGCTGGAGGTCTCGCGCTGCCTGTCTTTAAGGCATATTATGAAGCTACAGTGGTCAAAACAGCATGGTATTGGCATAAAGATAGATATATCAACCAATGGAATCGAATAGAGTGCTCAGATATAGACCCTCTCATCTATGGACATTTGATCTTTGATAAGGCAGTCAAGCCAACTCACCTGGGACAGAACAGTCTCTTCAATAAATGGTGCCTAGAGAACTGGATATCCATATGCAAAAGAATGAAAGAGGACCCATATCTCACACCCTAAACAAAAGTTAACTCAAAATGGATCAAAGATCTAAACATTAGGTCTATGACCATAAAACAGTTAGAGGAAAATGTCGGGAGATATCTTATGAAACTTACAATTGGAGGTGGTTTTATGGACCTTAAACCTAAAGCAAGAGCACTGAAGAAGGAAATAACTAAATGGGAGCTCCTCAAAATTAAACACTTTTGTGCATCAAAGAACTTCATCAAGAAAGTAGAAAGACAGCCTACACAATGGGAGATAATATTTGGAAATGACATATCAGATAAAGGTCTAGTATCCAGAATTTATAAAGAGATTGTTCAACTCAACAACAAAAAGACAGCCAACCCAATTACAAAATGGGAAAAAGACTTGAACAGACACCTACCAGAAGAGGAAATACAGATGGCCAAGAGGCACATGAAGAGAGGCTCAATGTCCCTGGCCATTAGAGAAATGCAAATCAAAACCACAATGAGATATCATCTCACACCCACCAGAATGGCCATTATCAACAAAACAGAAAATGAGAAGTGTTGGAGAGGATGCAGAGAAAGAGACACACTTATCCGCTGTTGGTGGGAATGTCAAATGTTGCAACACTGTGGAAGGCAGTTTGGCGGTTCCTCAAAAAGCTGAATATAGAATTGCCATACGACCCAGCAATACCATTGCTGGGAATCTACTCAAAGGACTTAAGGGCAAAGACACAAACAGACATTTGCACACCAATGTTTATAGCAGCATTATTTACATTTGCAAAGAGATGGAAACAGCCAAAATGTCCATCAACCGAAGAGTGGCTAAACAAACTGTGGTATATACATACAATGGAATATTATGCAGCTTTAAGACAGGATAAACTTATGAAGCATGTAATAACATGGATGGACCTAGAGAACATTGTGCTGAGTTAGTCTAGCCAAAAACTAAAAGACAAATACTGTATGGTCCCACTGATGTGAACCGACATTTGAGAATAAACTTGGAATATGTCATTGGTAACAGAGTCCAGCAGGAGTTAGAAACAGGGTAAGATAATGGGTAATTTGAGCTGAAGGGATACAGCCTGTGCAACAGGACTAGATACAAAAACTCTAAAATGGACAACAGAATAATACCTAATTGTAAAGTAATCATGTTAAAACACTGAATGAGGTGCATCTGAGCTATAGGGTTTTTTGTTGTTGTTGTTGTTTTGTTTTTTGTTTGTTTCTGTCTGTCTGGTTTTTTTTTTACTATTATTATTACTTTTATTTTTTTTCTCTGTATTAACATTCTATATCTTTTTCTGTTGTGTTGGTAGTTCTTCTAAACCGATGCAAGTGTACTAAGAAACAATGATCATGCATCTATGTGATGATGTTAAGAATTACTGATTGCATAAAAAAAAAAGATTCACACATTTCCACATAATTCTGTTCAATCTGAATATAATGTTTTCTAATTTGATGCACTATGTTAGACTCAAACTTCATACTATCATAAAGAGGGCCTGACTGATCACTCCCTGAACTCAGAAAAAATTCTTTGTCTAAAACTTAGATAATAATTCGTTGCTGTTATTATAAATAAACATGTTAATTGAAAAAAAAATAACACTGAATGAAGCTGCATCTGAGCTATAGGTTTTTTTTTTTTACTATTATTATTACTTTTATTTCTTTTCTCTATATTAACATTCTATATCTTTTTCTGTTGTGTTTCTAGTTCCTCTAAACCGATGCAAATGTACTAAGAAACGATGATCATGCATCTATGTGATGATGTCATGAATTACTGATCGCATATGTAGAATGATATGATTTCTAAATGTTGGGTTAATTTCTTTTTTTTCCATTAATTAATAAAAAAAAAGTAAAAAAGTATATATCGTACTATGCACATCATAGGACAACTACTGATGAAGCAGTCATCTTAAAAGCACCCAGAGGAAAAAGACACAATGTGTGTAAGATAACAAATGAGTAAACGTATTTTAAGTGATAAAAAGTTTTTTTAACAAAAGTAACAGTTTTTAAGGAAAGGTCCTTATGAAGAAATATAAAATATGACAAAAATAGTATGAAGAACAGAATGGGTTGGGTAAATAACATTACACCATTTAAAGATTTTAAATGTGTGAAATGGAAAGCAAATATATACATAAACCATTAACATTAATAAATTTAATAGCTAAGAAGCAAAAAAGAGGAATTAAGATAGAACAATAAAAATATTCAATTTGCACAAAAGAGACCAAAAAAGAAGAACAAAAGAACAAAAACAGAAGACACAGTGGAAAGCCAAAAAAAAAAACCCACAAAACAAATGGCAATATGATAGATTCAAACCCAACCATATCAATAACACTGTTAAATGTAAATCAATGAAACACTCCAGTTAAAAGGTAGAGATTTATCAGACTTGATTTTTTTTAAAAAAAGCAAAAGATTCACTTCAAGTACAAAAACACAAAAGGGGTTGCAAATAAAATAATTGAAAATGACATCATAAAAACAATCAGTATAAGAAAGCTGGCATGGCTATATTAATATATTATACATAATAGACTCCAAGAAAAAAGTATTATCCAAGATGAAGGACATAATGACAATAGGGTCATGTCTCAGAAAGACAATTTTATATGTACACAATTACAAAGTTTCAAATTCAAGAAATAAAAACACAAAAATGCAGGAGAAAATTGAAAATCCTCAACTCATGTTAGGGATTTTGATATCCCTTTCTCATTAATTGACAGAGCACATAGACAAAAATTTCCCTAGGTCTATAGACAATCTAAGCCATTGTCAGTCAATTGACCTAATTGAAATTTATGGAACATTATATACAATTAATTTATTTTAAATACAAATGGAACATACAGTAAGATAGACCATATGCTGGACCATAAAATAGACCTCATTAAATTTCAAAATATTGATAACTTGCAGTATATATTCTCAGACCATAATGAAATTAAATAGAAAATCAGTAACAATCATATATTTTTCTCCAAATATTTAAAAATTAAATTATATATCTGTAAATAATGCAAAGATCAAGGAGGAAGAAATCACAACAGTAATAAGAAATCTTAAAATCAAATTACAATGAAAACACAACATATAAATATTTGTGAAAAGCTAAATAAGTAGCTGGAGAGAAAATTATAACTTTAAATACTGTGGTGGTTTGAAGTTGTATGTACTCCAGAAAAAAAGTGTTCTTAAATCTAATCCATTCTTGTGGATGTGAACCTATTGTAAGTAAGATCTTCTGATGAAGTTATGTCAGTTAAGGTGTGGTCCAACCCAGTGAGGATGGGCCTTAATCTTACTACTGATGTCTTTTATAAGCAGAACGAAACTCACATATAGAGAAAAAAATCCACAGGAAGGAAGAAGCTGAGCATCAATGGAACCTGGAAGAAAACTGAGAGACCGAGAGACATCGCCATGTGCGTGCTATGTAACAGAGGAACCAAGGATCACCAGCAGCTAGCCCCAGAATGCCAATCTTTGGGAGGAAAGCATTGCATTGGCAATTATTTGATTGGGACTTCCATTTAGCCTCAAAACTGTGAGCAAATAAATTGCCATTTTTTTAGCCTGCCCATTGCAAGTTATTTGTTTGAGCATCCTAGGAAACTAAAACAAATACCTATATTACAAAATATGAAAAATTTAAAATCCATGATCTAATTTTGCACATAATAAAGATAGAAAAAAGAAGAGCAAATTAAATGGAAAGTAGAATGAAAAAAATAATTAAGATCTGAACAAAAATCAAGTAAATAGAAAAAAGATAGAGAAAATTAACACGGTCAAAAGTTGGTTCTTCAGAAAGATTAGTAAAATTGACAAACCCTTAGCAATATTATTCAAAAACTGAAATTGAGAACACAATTATCAGAATTACCAGAGATGCTAAGGTAGTTCAGTGGTAGTATTCTCGCCTGCCATGTGGGAGATCCAGGTTTGATTCCCAGCCCATGCACTTTATCCCCCTCCAAAAAAAATCAATAAATGGTGCTGCACTGTAGGATAGTCACATAGAAAAAGAATGAAATGCGACCCCCACCATACATACAAAAAAAAGAAACCCATAATTACCAAATATCAACATACTGCAGATACTAAAAAGTTAAGGGGATATTATGAAAAACTAAATGCCAATAAATGTAATGACTTAGATGCAATAGACAAATTCCTTGAAAGACACAACTTACCCAAACTGATTTAAAAAAAGAAATACAAATCCTTGACATCCCTACTTTTTTTTAATGATTTTGTAATCAACAACCTTCTCCACCCTTCCCCCAAGCAGAAATCAGCTAATCTGGTTGCTTGATTCTTTGCCACTCTTCACCTTAAATCAGAGCTGGCTTTGTAGTGAGTTGCTGCATGGTGTGTCATGGGAGTACAGGCACAACAAAGCTTTCAGCAGATAAATGCTTTATTATTTACACAGCATAAAGTGTCCAAAAGAACAGGGAAAGAGATTCCATCTCTGCTTGTCTTCCAGGAAGGCCTACTACTTAGGTCTGTGTCAACAGATGGCAGCTCTGCATTGGAGAACTTAACACTGGAGAAGAGAGAACCTGTGCTGTTTGAGTGTAAAGTTTTATCCACCCCAGGAGGAGGGGACCCTGCCACTGAAGAGTTCCTGCCCTGATAAGCATCTGGGCTACTTGTTCCCAGTTTCCAAGATATGGTTGGATTGGCTGTGGAATGGTAACAGACTGAAGCATCTACACACAAAAGAAAAGAAGGTGTGTGGGGGCAGTGTGGTCGAGGGTTGGGAAATGACCACTGAGCATGCGTCTGAACTTCCCCACCACTGGCCCAGTTTGAGATGAGAAAAGAGTGAAATGTCTATCAGTTTTTGCGTATGGAAAGAAGGAATTAAATAATTAACTTGTAGTGTCTCCGTATTATCAAATGCAGATATTTTAAAAAATATAAGATGACTTTTGTTTAGTGACAGAAGAAATCCTCCAAGTAATACCACCGTGTGAAAAAGCAAATTACACAACATTTTGTAAAGTATGTCTCCATGTATTTTCTATTATATTTTCCTTGTATACTTGTAAGTATGTAAATGCATGAAGAGAAGACTAGAATGATGAGTGTTTATCTCCATGGAGAGAAATGTAAATATGTGGTAATTGATGATGGGGAAGGTTTAGAGGTTAATGGAGATTTCTCTAGTTTGCTTTTGCTTTTTTATATTAGTATATGATTATTTTATTTGAATATACATACACATTTTTGTGAAATAATTCTAAATTGAGAATGTAGGTTTCCTACATTTTACCAGGATGCTCATCTACCCAAGATATTTACTTAAGATCTACTCAAGTCATAAATAGTGTATTGTTCCTATTGTTTCTGTAACAAATTACTCCAAACTTAGTGGCTTTAAACAACATAAATGTCATATCTTACAGCCGTAGAGGTAAGAAGCTTAAAATGGGTCTCAGTGGGTTAAAATCAAAGAATCAGCAAGGCTATGTTACTTTCTGAAGGTAGGAGAATACATCTTCTTGCCCTTTCCAGCTTCTGGATGCACTGGATGCATTCCTGTGCTTGTGGCCTCTTTATATCTTCACAGCCAACAATTGTATCACTTCAATCTCTGCTTTCCTCTTCATATCTATCTCTTTCCTGACCCTGAACTTCCACTTCTCTCTTTCACATTTAAAAAACCTTTGTGATTACATTAGGTCCACCCAGATAATCCAGGATAATTTCATTTTATAATAAATTGATAAGCAACCCTAATTCCATCTTTAACTTTCAACCTCCCCTTATCATATAGCATATATATACATATATATATATATATACAGATCCTGGAGATTAGGAATTGGGTATCTTTGGGGAACCATTATTCTGACTACCATAATTAATTTAACAAAATTTCTGATTTCCTGACTTTTCAGGACCCCCTCAAAAAGAAATTCATTAAAATTGAAATAATATATTTTTACCCAGTAGACTGTCAAATATTTTGGTTGATTAATTTTGTAATATGATCCTGAAATCTGCTTTCTTAAAATTCATATAATGCAATTTAAATATTACCTTCACTTATTCAAATTGCTAGGCCCTCATCTTTAGAGTCCTGTTCATTTTAGAAATGGCATGATTAGAAACTCTTAATGGTTAACACAGGCTATGAATATTAAGTAACCCTTTAACTATTCATGAAGACAGCAGCCTGCTCTTAAGAAGATGTATTTTTTTAAATGTGGAAGAGAAATATTATTTACATTTTGGGCACATCTATCTGCACTGCTTACAAATGGATATTTTACTGTAAATGGGCTCATTTTCTTTCTCTTTTATTTTCCTTCATTTGTCTTTCATCCTATTTTTGTTTTCATGCTCTTGTTTTCCCTTCATCATCCCTTTGCCTCTCTCTGTAAATCATGCAAAAACATATCATTATTGGCACTAATATTTCAGAAAAGTAATGGATTACATAGTCTTAATACTCTTTGGTCTGTTTTTGCAAGGTACTTGGTTTCAATGTTAGAAAATAGTTAATTAAGAAATTGCTATAAAGTGGTTTCTTTTTAATTAACTGAACTCTAGATATCTTTAACCCTTAGAATACTTATCTAACAGTTTACTATGAGTGGCAACTATGAAAGGCAGTGATTACAATAGAATTCCTTATCCCATTGAACATTAGAGGCAGTTTAAGAGATATAGTTGCTTGTCTAAGGTTATCAACCAAATCTTTTTACTAGTCTTTATCTTGAATGTTTTTTTCTTTTCATTTCTTCTTTTTCATACTTCCTTTCTTCTTTTCCCACTTCCTTCCTTCTTCCATCCTTCAGACCCACCCTGCCTTCCTCCCTTCCTTCTTTCATCTCCCTTTCCTTTTTCTTTCATTGTTTTTTTAAAGCAGAAGATAAAATTGTTTGCTTCTAATTTGAATAACCATTTATCTAAAATGTCTATGGTTCTCTTAAATGAAATATATTTCTTTATGAAATTGTTCTTTGAGAAGGTATTATTATTTTACAGTTTACCAGGTAAGATTTCTTAAACTACTATAGCCTTGGAGTCATGGCAGAAGTAAATTTATCTCTAATTTTTAACTCAAATTTTCTTTTTAAAATAAATGAAGCCATCTTGCTTAATGACCTATTTATACTTGTGAACTTTTTCTCAATTCTTATATTGCTCTGAATATATTTATACAGTACACTCTTATTATTAAAAAAACAAATAAATCATTTTACATTTGCAAGAAAATGCAAGTAAAATGAAAACTGAAGTGGTTTGCTCATCAAAAGAATTACTCAATTTTACCTGGATTTCAATCCAGTAAAAGCAAATTACAGACATTATATAGTCTATATATACATATACTGTCATAGTCTTTATTTAATTTTAAACATGGGACTGACATAACCCTTAGATATTTAAATTCCTTTATTAAACTGATTATTAACAAGAATTTACCACATTGTGCTACTGTGCTAGCTTATGGGGATACCAAGAAGAATATGCTTTATTTAGAGTAAGAACACTATGGAGATACAAAGCATGGAGAAAAGAGACTTAGTGCATCCTAGAAATTTCATGTCTGTTTTCTGAACTCCCAACTGGTATATCCAGCTTTCTACTCAAAACTCCCCCTAAATACCTCCTCCCCCAACCATGCGGCTCCTCTAGTGTACTTTATACCAAAGAATGGCATTAATATCTACCCACTAGCTCAAGTCAGAAAGCTTTGCACTGCCTTTAACTCTTTTTACTTCCAAGATCTAGTCAATTGCCACACTTATAATTCTTTCTCCTAAAGAATTCTCCTCACCCACTGTTAGCGCTATGATCCAAGCCACTGTCATCCTCACCTGGACTTCTAAAACAGCCTTCAAACTTGTCTCTCCACATTCACATTTACTCTTTTTTCTGCTCCATTATCCATCTACTTAGAACTCAGCATACTTGTAATTTTGTGTTTAACATGTCTTCCTAAGGGGATTAGTAGATCATAAGAGGCAAAACCTCATATGTTTTTTGCTATTGCTGCTCCAACAACTTGCATGACACCTGGCAGAAAGTGGTGTGAATGGAGTATATATTAAATGTATAAATATAAGGCTTATGTTGTTGAATGATAAAGGAGAAGAAGCACACACCGTAGAGTCAGGGCTGTTCCAAGAAAAAAGAATATGACCAAAGGTCTTTGGAAGATAAAGCAGTGCAATATGTTCAGTGCACCACAGCAGTTCAACTATAATAAATTTTAGTATACAAATCAGGGCGTGCCTTATGAGGGTAGGTAAAGTGTAGAAATAAACATTAATCTCAGACATTTTTCTGAAGAGTTTTAAATATGGAGGCAGTAACACAGCCGTACAGGAATACCTCAGAGATATTGTGAGTTCCGTTTCAGACCACTGCAATAAAGTAAATATTGCAATAAACTGAGTCATACAATTTTTTTTGGTTTTTGAGTGCATATAAAAGTTTATATTATAGTCTATTAAGTGCATTACAGCATTATGTCTAAAGATACAATATACATACCATAATTTAAAAATATTTTATTGCTAAAACATGCTAGCCATTACCTGAGCCTTCAGCAAGTTGTAATCATTTTGCTAGTGGAGGGTGTTGCCTTAATGTTGATGGTTGCTGACTGATCAGGGTTAGGGTTAGTGGTTGTTGAAGGGTGGAGTGCTATGGCAATTTCCTAAAATAAGACAACAATGAAGTTTTCCTCATGGGTTGATACTTCCTTTCATGAAAGACTTCTCTATAGCATATTATACTGTGTGATAGCACTTTACCAACATTAGAACTTCTTTCAAATTGGAGTCAATTCTTTTAAACCATACCACTGCTTTACTAAGTTTACATATCATTCTAAATCCTTTGCTGTCATTTCAACACTGTTCACAGCATCTCCCCAAGAAGTAGTTTCCATCTCAAGAAACCACTTTCATTGCTCATTCAGTGAAGTTATGCCTTAGCAGTTCAAGTTTTATCATGAGACTGTAGTAATTCATTCATATTTTCAAACTCCATTTCTAATTCTAGTTCTCTTGCTATTTCCACCACATCTGTACTTCCTTCCTCCCCTGAAGTCTTGAACCCCTCAAAGTCATCCATGGAGGTTGAAATAAAATTCTTCCAAACTCCTGTTAGTGTTGATATTTTGAAGTCCTCCTATAAATCACAAATGTTCTTCGTGATATCTAGAACAGTGAACCCTTTCTAGGAGGTTTTCTGTTGACTTTTCCAGGTATTTCTTCCAGGAATGCCATAGTCATTATTTATGGCAGCTAAAACCTTATAAAATGTTTCTCTGAAATAATAAGCCTGGAAAGTTGAAATGACTCTTTGATCCATAGGCTGAAGAATGGATGTTGTGTTGGCAGTCATAAAAACAACATTTATCTCATTGGACATCTCCATTCCAGCTCCTGGGAGGCCAGGTACATTGTCAATTAGCAGTAATATTTTGAAAGAAATCTTTTCTTTTTCCATTCAGCTGATCTCAACAGTGGGCTTAAAATATTCAGTAAAGTATGTTGCAAACAGATGTGCTGTCATTCAGGTTTTGTTGTTCCATTTATAGAGCACAGGCAGAGTAGATTTAGCATGATTCTTAAAGGCCCTAGGATTCTCCTAATGGTAAGTGAGCACTGGCTTCAACTTAAAGTGACCAGCTGCATTAACCTCTAATAAGAAAGTCAAACTGTACTATGAAGCTTTGAACCAGTTGACTTGTCTTTAGCCTTGAAAACCATGGATGGTATCTTCTTCCAGCAGAAGGCTCTTTTGTCTACATTGAAAATCTGTTGTTTAGTGTAGACACCTTTGGCAATTATCTAAGCTACATGTTCTGGATTACTTGCTGCAGCTTCTACATCAGCTTTGTTTCTTCACCTTGTACTTTTATGCTATGGAGACAGCTTTTTTTCCTTAAACGTCATGAACTAGACATCTGCTAACTTCCAACTTTTCTTCTGCAGCTTCCTTATCTCTCTCATTCTTCCTAGATTTGAAGAGAATTAGGGCTTTGTTCTGGACAAGATTTTGGTTTAAGGGAAGTTGTGACTGGTTTGATCTTCTACCCAGACCATTAAAACTTTCTCCATATCAGCAGTCTATTTCACTTTCTTATCATTTATGTATTCACCGGAGTAGCTATTTTGATTTCCTTCAAAACCTTTTCCCTTGCCTTCAAAATTTGGCTACATGGTACAAGAGGCCTATCTCAGCTTTTAACATGACTTCTTCACTAAATGTGGTGGTTTGAAGCTGTAGGTACTGCAGAAAAATGTGTTCTTAAATTTAATCCATTTTTGTGAGTGTGCATTATAGGTAGGACCATTTAACAAGACTATTTTAGATAAGGTGTGACTCAACTCATTTAAGATAGGTCTTGATCCTATTACTAGAGTCCTTTTATAAACATAATGAATATAGAGTGAAAGAGAAAGCCATGGACACATGAACCTGAAAGCAATGAAATCCAGAGAAGAAGGAAGAGATCAACAGATGCCACCATGTGGCTTGCCATGTGCTAGAGGAGTCAAGAATTGCTGGTAGCCTGTTTTGGGGAAGAAATTGTCACCTTGATGATGCCTTGATTTGGACATTTTCTTGGACTCTAACCATAAACAAATAAATTTCCACTGCTTTAGCCAACCTATTTTATGGTAAAGCATAGGAAACTAAAACATTACACTTAATCATTTCTAGTTTTTTATTTAAAATGAGAGATATATGACTCTTTTTTTTTACTTGAATATTTAAAAGCCATTATAGGATTATTAACTAGCCTAATTTCAATACTGTTGTGTCTCAAGGAATAGGGAGCCTGAGGAGAGGTAAAGAGATTGGAGGAATGGCCAGTCAGAGGAGCAGTCAGAAGATACACATTTATGGATTAAGTTTGTTGTCTTATAAGATCATGTCATGGGACCACAAAACAATTGCTATAGTAATATTAAAGATCACGAATCACAAATTACCATCACAGAGATAACAATATTGAAGAAGTCTGAAATACTGCAAGAATTCCCAAAATGTGACACAGAGACACAAAGTGAGCATGTGCTGTTGGAAAAATAGCACCAGTAAACTTGCTTGTCACAGAGTTGCCACAAACTTTTAATTTATAAAAGATGCAGAATTTGTGAAGCACAATATAATGAATTATACTTGTATCTCAGATAACTAATGATGGCAACAGAGGGTAAAATGATCTAAAGCCATGTTAGTTAGGATGCTTTTAATTGCAAGAGACAGAAATTCAACTTAAATAAACTTAAGCAAAAAGGGATATTTATTTTAAGAATATTGAAATTTCTTATGATGTCAAGAATAGAAAATGGCTGGGCTACACAAATACCCTGAAATTTGGATTGTCCTCAGCTCCTCTCTTCATGTCAACTCTAAGGATATTACACAAGTTACTAACCTCAATTTCCTCAGTCAGTGGAAAATAGAGAATAAAGTGTAATCATAAAGAGAATCTGGATGAAGAAAATAATCTGACAAATGAAATCATTTAAAAAAATCATTTCTGTTGGAGTACTGTGTTTAACCATCCTGTAGCACAATGAAAATGTTAAAGATATTGGTTTGGTAAGGAGGGTGAAAACTGAGAGATACCAAAATTAGAAAAATATGATTGGGGAGAGAGCTAAAGATGGATTTCTGCTTCACAATTTTGCCTAGAACTAACCTTGTTTAGGGTTATAATTCCTCTGAAACCTATGTTGAGATGGAAAAAAAAGAGAGAGACTATTTCAAATTCAGTTCTTTATGGGCAAAACAGCTCCTATTCAATTCCACGGCATAGTTAAATCTTCAATGGTTATCTCTTTTTAAAACTATTTCTGGAATAAATTTCTGAATTGCTGTAGCTGCTGCTATAACAGAGGCTATTAGAAGTTGATGTTTTTCATCCATTTTTTTCCCCATCTGACTTACTGTGGGAATCATATGGCACAAGATGCTTCTCATCTAGGCCACTGATGATTATTTCTTCTTAGTTTTAAAATTGCCATAAGCAATCAACATTTGAAAGCTTACAGGGAGTTACATAAATAAGACTGAGAAAAGATTAATCTATTTAGCTACTAGCATGTTAGTGCCAATTTTCACTTAAAATGAAACTCAGCCAAGAGAATAGATTTGGGAGTTTTTGTAGAGATTTCTCAAGAGAACACCTGAATGAGATGTTGCAATTCTTGCCACATGTAGTTTATCATTAAACAAAAGTGAAAGATGTTATTGCAAAAGCAGAGATAAAGTTATAATTTTTTAAAAAATTACATAACAGCCTGGTCAAACTATAGCAAAAATCATGGGAAACGATCCAAGTGTATCTTTGAATGAACTGATCATCAGAAAATGACAATACAATAATGCTAAATTTTAAAAAGATACAAAAGTATATAAACCAAATTATCTTAAATAAAAATGGAAGCTATAGAAATATACTAACATATTAGTTCTTCTTTCTGCATTCTGGCATTCTTAATACTTTTAGAAACTTTTTTGCACTCATTTAGAGCTTCGTTTCCAAATAATTTGCTGTAAGCATAAAACACATTTTTAAAAATTAACTTGCAAAATCAAGTAAGAGTTAGGATCAAGGGAAAAAAAAGTTAAGAAGATTTTCAGTAAGCACTAAGGAGGTATAATAGATCTTTGAACAGGAAACCTGTCTTCTCATATTGCCTATAGCAATGCTTATAGGAACTTCTAATCTCTTTTACCATATGGATTTCTATAGGCCTCATGGAGATAGCTTTGCTTTGATCTATTTAGCTATCATTTTTCTACAAACTTGATTGTACTTTTTGAACCTAACATCCCAAGTATTTTCAATATAAATGGAGGATCTCTGAAAATGTAACTGCTTAAGGCTGTTTAAGATTTTAATGGAAACTTCTTATGCAGTTACTCTTTGGCTCCTGAATTAATAGTGGAATTCTAGATCACTGATCTCTGATGGTTCTAAACCTAGGACACAGGGCTGGCTTTTGAATCTTTCATTGCTTTGCAGGCCTCAGTAGTTCCAATGAGCTCCTCAGATACCATTATAAATTTGGAGAATAAGTGCGGAGAAATGGCAACAACTAGAAAAATAATAGGTAACATCAGTGAAGTCACCCTGACTTAGATGTACAGTTAGCTCTGTGCATGGATTATCTCAATTAAATTCACAACAATCTGTGTCTGTGATACAGGCATTAAAAGTTATCATCACTTTGCATATGTGTAAAGTGAGGCTTAGAGAGGTAAAATAAATTTCCCAAGATTCCACAACCAGTAAGAGCTGAACAGGGATTTGCACTTAGGTAGGCCTGATTCTAGTCCCTGTATACCTAACCCTTACTTGACCCTGCTTCCTGAAAAGAGAGCTGGACAAGAAAGCAGCTGACCTGATTCTGATGAATGATGATTACCTGTGTCTCTCTAGGCAAGTCAGAGACTTTACTTGGGGCTCAGTTTCCTCTTCTGTAAAGTACAGACGTTAGATTCCAAGTCCTGCAAGGACACCATGAGCTTTTAAGTTATATTATCCTAAAACACACTGGTTGTATAGTACCAGTAAAAACAGGTTTAGACTAGGTACTAGGAGTCCAAGATTTGCCACTAACTTTTGTGATTCAGGGAAAGTTATTTATTTTCTCCAGTTACTATTTGCCTTACTTCAAGGGTTATGTTAGGCAATACATATGTTAGTGCTTCAAAAAGTATAATGTGGAATATAAATATAAAATGTTTTCCTATTATCGCCAGTAAAATTGTTTTGTAACATTAATATTACAGATTTGAGGAATTATGTTGAATTGACTTCTCACTCATCTTTTTTCCCCTTATTGCTTAAAACATCTGGTTTTAAATAAAATAACACTTATTTGTAGAAAGTTTAAACAAAGTGAAAGAGACAGAGAGAAAGAGAAAGACAAAGAGAAAGAAAGAGAAAGAGATAACCTCCAATTTTCTATTTATACATGAGAAGGGCAGGGAATGCCCATAGAAGACACATAACCCTATAAAGAGGAACAAATGTACCACTTACTATTACTTTAAAAAATTTCAGTCAAAAGAAGCTGTGGAAAATAATCTATGTATGTTCTGGTTCTTTCAGAGTACAACAAAGTTAATGATTAAAATCTGCTGAATTTTCCATTACATTATACCCAGGGTGTCTGTTTGCCTTGATTGATGATATTATTTTATCTCTTGTGGGCCAAGGATGACTGCCCCTTGCTTCTGTGTAAAGATTAATAATTGATTAGCTCAGAGTTGGGAATCCTAGTAAGAGAAAACTAATTGCTCTTTGCTGCTGTCTTTCACACGGTAACCCCACAGGAGTCAGGCAGTGCTTCAGGACTCACCAGCAGGAAAATGAAGGGGCTTCTGGTTCTCCTGCTTGCTGTAGGCTTTGGGCATGCTATAGAGAGAGGTAAGACCTCCAGTATCATGATCAGTTATCAGAGCTTTTCTTAGTCCAATATTGTGTTAACATAAAAAAATTACGTAAAAGCTGACAGACAGAAGAATTGGTGAATATGCTGAGGAGAGAGAGAAGGATTATAGAGGGCTTGATCTGAGTTAAGCTGTGCCATATGGCATTGAATTGGAAGAGAAAAGAAAATCAGGATAAGAATCTCATGAAAGAGAAAAAGGAAGTATAAAGTTTGTTAATTATCCCTTCTCCTTTATTTGGTAAACAAGCACTGAAAAAGAATGGGTTAAAGTTTGAACAATCTTTTTTTTTTTTTTCCATGGGCAGGCACTGGGAATCCAACCCAGGTCTCTGGCTGCTGAGCCACCATGGCCCGCCCTGACCAATTTTCAATTTTTAAATGTTAAAAGATAATACAGGGCGGGCCGCGGTGGCTCAGCGGGCAAAGTGCTTGCCTGCTATGCCGAAGGACCTCGGTTCGATTCCCGGCCCCAGCCCATGTAACGAAAACGGAGAAACAAAATACAATAAAAAACAAGAAAATGTTTAAAAGATGTTTCCCTTTCTTCCTCTCTTCCTTCCTTCTATCCTTCCTTCCTTCTCTCTGTCTTTCCTTTAAAAAAAAAAAAAAAAAAAAAAAAAAAAAAAAAAAAGATAATACAAAGGGAGACTGTGATCCAATACTGAGCATTTTTCAAATATTTATTGCCATTAAAAGTATAATAACTGTGTCGATGATGCATGAAGTGAACTAAAGCTCTATTTTTTTATCCTCTTTGAAGAATCTTATACATGCAGTCCTTGAAAAAAGCATTACAGTTTCTAAAACACTTCCAAATAAATTAGAATTTTCTATAACTAAGAAACACAACAAAAAATAAGATAATTGTTTTTCATTGAAATTATTCTTCAAATGTTGGCTTCATCTTTGGACAATGTTTAAAAGCTTTTTAAAGTGATATGTATGGAAATTATGTAAAGTACACAACTTTTAAATTTTGTAGCTTTGGATTTTCCATTCTGTTTTATCTTTTAATGTTTGTAAGGGAATCTGCATTCATCATGCTTTGTAAAATTAAAATTTTCATTTGATGCTGAGTGTCTCACCCAAGTCATACTGAGTATTCATACCAGTAATGTGTTTAACCAATGGAATAAATATTATGTATCCCAAGAATTATTTCTCATTAATAGGTCCTGAACAACCTTACTCCTCATTTTTTCCAATTCTTTTTTGTAATCACTTTTTCTTGTTCTTATTTTGGCCATTCAAATGATTTTAAATTTTCTTTTCCTCATCTACAAATCCTTAAGTAAGACTATGAGGAATTTCTGAGATATAGTGAGGTATGAATTTCTGAGATATAGTGAGGTATGAATAAGTCCTGAGAAACCTGGAAAGCTCAGTTTTTGTCCAAGGTTTCCCTGGGGCATATCTGAATCCGAAAAATCTTACTGAAACACTTTGAGATCAGGATTTTTAAATACAGAAATTCCAAAAATGGCTAGTCCTTGGAATTAAACGTGGAGGCCATAACCTGGAACATGATTCATCATTTTACACTGCTGACTCAGTAAGTGTGCATTAGCCTCACCTCAAGAAATTACAGTGTCTTTTGAAAATTAACAAAATATTCTACAACTTCAATTTGGATATCTTTCAGCAGTTCCTCAGACCCTGGTGAAATGGATGCTAAGAAATTCAGTTCTGCTTCTTTGAAATTCTGAATTTCACAATGAACTTCAGTCAGATTACCCAGATGTATAGGTCATATATCCCCTGAGACATATAAAATAATTTGTAATTAATAAGTATCCAATACCTGAGACACTGGTCTTCTATTCTGTAACACCTGACCATGTCCCAAAGAGCAATGAAGCTCCATCTGACCAAGTCAGCAATTAACTGGAAGATAAGTGTGTTCTCTCCTGGCAGCAATGCTCATATTCTTTTACTTTGCCACAGAGCAGCCACCTGAAAGCTATGAAATACATGTATTAGAGAAGTTCAGGAATTATGTTCAGGGGAGCCTTGGATAGTGGAAAATTGATTAGGGTTATAGTACTTTCTACGATAGAAAGTTACAGTTCTAAAGAGCTGACCATCAACCGTTTTTTTCTAGAACACTTTTCCAAAAGTGTATTTCAAAGTATATATTTTTAAGACTCATCTTGAAAAAAAGCGCAGTTTCCTGCATTTGGCTTCTTTCTCTGTGGCTGAAATGGATGTAACACTAATCTACTAAATCATGTCTTTCCCTCTTCCAGCTCCCCACCCCTAAAGCAGCACAGATTACTAAGACAGCTGCGCAATTACCAAAAAAAATGCCAACAGAAAATAAACCATTACAGTTTGTCAGGACTCTTGATAAGAACAATATTATTTTGTGAACATTTACCTTTCAGCTTTAAGCTTTTCGTTTCCAGCATACGTATATATTTACTGGACTTGATAACAAACAGCAAGAAGAAAGAAAGTCGCCTTTGAGTGGGTGGGTGAGCTATATTTTTCTGTCTCCCACTTTCTTGTTAAAACAGCCCTAGACAATGAGGTTATTCCAATCCCCTAAACCACCACTGAATCACTCTGTTTCTGTTTTACAAGTGGCCTCTTTATCAGTAATAATTTAACAACAAAATTGTCCTAAGTTTGATCCAGGAGTATAGCTGTACAGAATGCCAGAGTGAAATAATCAAGGATAGATACTCTCTCTATTTTCCCAGATAAAGACATCTCCGTATCCTGTCAGCTAAACTTACATATTACAAAATTAGGAATTTATACAGGATTTGAGATCAATGTGATAAAAAGGAGATAGCTCTGAAAAGACCTAGACATATGTTTCAAGGTGAAGGAACTCAGGTGCAAAAGTCCTGACTAGGAACAAGCTGGGCCTGGTCCAATGTCACAAAGAATCCAAAGTAAAACCATAAAAGAGGCTTAGCTGACAGGGCAAAGAAGAGGGAGCTGACGTCAGAGAGAGGTAAATAAATTCAACAAAAACAAAGTTACCCTAACTGGAAATCAATGCTAACCTCACTGTTCTAAGGTGCAATGCAGGTCTGCACTCACCATTACGAGTGTGGTATAGGGTAAATGTGTCTTTAAAAGGCCACAAGTATACTCGATACAGAAAGAAGAAAATTGATTTCTTTCTCCCCCAGTACCAGTGGTTACCTAACTTCTTTATTCTGTCTAATCCCACCTCTCTGAAATCATCTTCTATTTTCTTCCAACTCTCTCTGCTCCAGCCACACTGGCCTCCACACTATCCCACACTCAACATGGGACGTACACTAATTTTTCCATCTCCTTGAGGGAACTCATCCCCCAGATATCCAGTTCCTTCACTTACTCTCTTCATGTGTCCAAAGATCCAAGTTTCTAAAGGCTCCAGGTCTACTGTTAGAGAGCTCTTCCCTGGCCACCCAACCTCAAATAGCACCTACCATCCATTCCTCTCTGTTGATGGACGCAAATTTAAAAATAGAAAAAAAACCTCCATGAAATCAAGGACTTTATTTTTGTTCCTTACCATAATTTCCATTTTTTGGCACATAATGAAAGTTCAATAAATTTTTGTTGAAAAACTTAAAGATGAGGGTTATTAGAATCTATACATTATAATGTAGTTTTTTGAATATTAAAGGAAAATTAAGTGTCAAGTAGTACACATAATAGTTATCCTGGAAGAAGTAAACTCTTTATGAATTATTATCTATGAAGCATTGAAACTAGATTTTGTGTCCTGTGAAAACAAAAACTGCTGCTAGTATTTTTTTTTGCAATGCAGTATCATGTTTAAGGTCTTTTGTATAAATTTATTCAATTATTATAGACATTCTCATGAACTCAGAACTATTATTGTACCCACTTTATAGATGAGGAAACTGAGGTACAGAGAAGTTTAATAACTTACCCAAGGTTATTCTAGTAGTAAGTAGCAGAAACAGAATTTTACACCAGGAGGTTGGATATAATTATCCTGGATTATCAGGGTAATTATCAGGCCCAGTGTAGTCACAAGTGTCTTAAAAATAGAAAAGGGAAGGATAAGAAAGTCAGTCAGAGGAAGTTATGACTACAGAAAAAAGACACAGATAGAACATTGCTGGCTTGGAAGATGGAAGAAGGGGGCCATGAGCCTTAGGCAGCCTCTAGAAACCAGAAAGGGCAAGGAAATAGATTCTCCTCTAGAAGTTTCAAAAGGAACCTGTCCTGTCAAGACCTTGATTTTATCCCAGTGAGGTCTGTCAGACTCTATCAGACAGAGCTATAAAGAATAAATTTGTTTGTTAAGCTACTCAGTTGTGGTAATTTGTCCCAATAACAATAGAAATCCAATACACAGATGACTGGCTAGGACTACGTACAAGAGCAGTGACACAAGACATCTCTCTCTTATTAGGCAGCAACTTTTTCATTGGCCAGATCCAGGGAGAGTTGACCATGAGATGACTGTGGGGCATGTTGACTCATTGCTTTATTTCCTGAGATTTTACCTTCATGTTTTCACCTTCCTTCCCATATTCCCTTAATCAGAAAATAAGAATTTAGTCCAGCACCTGAGAGAAAGACTGAAGCAAATCACATTATATCTATATACAATTTATCACTGGCTTTTACTACAAAAACAATTGCTATCATTCACTGAACATTTACTGTATGTTAGACAGGAGATGTGCTAAGTATTTTTATACATGCAGTAGCATTTCATAAAACAGCCTTATGAAGAAGATATTATTTATCTTAAATCTCAGAGCACTCTTCCTTGAATAGAGCTATGAGTTGGCCATTCCCCAACATAAATATATTTCAATAGATTCCACATTAACTTAAAAAATAAGTAAAATTTTGGCTACCAAGTCTTTCTGTATTTAAGTACCATATTCCAGTTTCCTTACTGGACTGCTCCTTATTCTCCAGACATGACTCATGATTTTCTAACTTCTAGTATCCTTTCATATTGTTCACTCCTAATTCATTCACTTCTATCAAAATCCTATTCCTTATTTCTGCCCCACCTCAAGGAACAGCTTTCTATCACAAAGCTTTCTAAAATCCTTCTTTCATTTAAAAGTCCCATAAAGCTTTGTTTCAATATCTTTCATGGCAAGACTGTTTGTTTTGGATACTTAATTTTATTTACTACTTCTACTATTAGACTTATGTTCCTTAGGGATTGGGAGCTTTAGAGTTTCCTTTTGCATTGTGCCTCACTCCTGGTATATGGTCAACAAACATTTCTCCCAGGGGTATGTACCACCATAGTCACAATTTGACTGGATTCAGCTCAAAATAATAATAATGAAAATAACTGACAGGTATAAAATGTTTACCAAGGAGGAGGCAGATACTGTTATGAAAGTTTATAAAACAAAACGCTTTAGTCTTAAAATGCAAAGTGAAGGTAGACTCATTATTTTGTTATTTAATCCTCACAACACTCCTTTGAGCTACTATCATGTCCATTTTACAAAGGAGGAAACTGAGGAGGAATGAAGAGCAGCTGCAACCTACTGATGGTCTCACTATGAACTGAGGTAACAGAGCTTAAAATGCAATTGGACCAAATCCAGAATCCATACTCCAGATTATTATAAAATATGGCTTTTCATAGAAGCCATGCTCTCAGCCAGCAAACCAAGTGGTTTGGGCTAGCGAAGTGTTTTAAAGTTTAATTTGATGTGCCACCAACTTTTAAAACCTAGAGATTTCACATACAAATTTCTAGCTTCTCTGGGTTGTGATATTAATGACCAAATTTTCACATGGCAATAATGAACTGCAACTGAACCATTATGGCCCTTTTTGAGCTAGAACCATGGTTCCCATCACTGGGCCTTTTCTTTCTTTCACTTGGATCAAATACCAGCTGTGCAGATACTAGACCTTATATACATTTGAATTTGCCACCCTAGTTGTCTTAGTTCAAGTGTGAGACTTGATGCCACCTAAGAAAAGGAAGATTAGCACATTATTGTCTCTTTATATTACAAAAAGGTTAAATAATTTGTTTTCAGGTAATTATATCATCCATACAGGAAATCACATATGAATTCCTTAAATAATTCCTTTAACAAGTTGCAAATTTCACCCTAGAGAAGAAAACTTGCTCAATGCTTTCACATGCAAACAACTAGAATTTTGGTATATTTTAAAGGTAATAACAGATGACAGTAAGAATACTTTCACATGTCAAATAAATGCATTTTATATATATTTTAATGTAAATAACAAAAAATAATGAATTGCAGACTATGCTAACATTTAAGTGGATATATTGGTCAGGGTTCTCCAGGGAAACAGAACAGTGTGTGTGTGTGTGTGTGTCTGTGTGTGTGTCTGTGTGTGTATGTGTAAATATCACGAGATTTATTTTAGAAATTGGCTCACATGACCATGACAATTGGTAATTCTGAATTCCACAGGACAGGTTACAAGTCAGAACACTACTGAAGGTCTTGATAAATTCCCTGGAAAAAGCCAGCTGGCTGATGTAGAGACAGAAATTCCTCTTTCTTACTGCTGAAATAATCAATTCTCCCTTTAAGACCTTCAACTGATTGGATAGAATTTCTCGCACTGCTTTTATTGATTGTAGATGTAAACAGCCATAGATTCAATCAACTGACTAATGATTTAAATCTATAAAATATCCACACAGTGACAATCAGGCCAGTGTATGCTTGACCAAACAGCTCAATACCATGTTCTAGCCAAGTTGACACCTGAATTTAACCGTCACAGTGGGTATACCTTTAAACATACAATATGGTGACAACTAAAATCTAATACTTGGTGCATATCCTACAGGCAACAGTGGCATTTCATTTTCTACCTATGTATTACTTGCATAGTTCATTGTCACTGTATTTGTTTAAAAAGCTCTCTCTGGCCTTACTAAGATAAATGTAGTGCAATAAAGGCACTTAACACAATCTAAATTATTATGCTAAGCACAAAATAGCACTGAGTGCTTAATACTTTTAAGAAATATTTCCATTAAAATTAGAGAGCTTACAAGTGTACAGTAATGAGTCATCAGTTTCTCACTGGAATTTAATATGAAAGTTAGAAAATTTCATTGCATTCAAGACAAAAAAATCTTGCTAGAGCCTCAGTATAACAGATAATGACTTCAGAACTGTTTCAGCCTTATGAAAAACTAACATACACAAACCTAGTATATATAATTATAAAAAATTATTATTAACTTTTGTAAAGGAAGTTTTCATATACAAAATAATGCCACTTATGGTACTTTTGAATTGCATTTAAGTGATTCGGGGGATCTACTTACCAAGAACCGTGTATGGAAATAGAGATACAGCGATACACATATATTTTATACTCTTGCCATTAGATGGCACAATTTATTTTCAGTTTGCACATTTTCGACTCTAACAGCCATTGAGATGTCTATATTGATAGGAAACAATGGAAATCACCATTGTCCAATATTTTCTGAAGTTTTAATCAAGATATAAATAGAGCATGGCTAAGCAATGAAGATGCATCACCAAATCGCTTTATATGCCACCTCATCAAAGATATGGAAACATGACCTTGACATCCTTTCCTTGTTGAACAATATTTTGTTCATGTTTCATAATAAATTCTTATTGAATTGGCTTTTGAACATTCATGCTGTGCCCAGAATCATGCCCAAGCACCAAGGAACTAAAAGTATCATTTATCGTCTTTACCCTGGAAGAATGCACATAGAAAACAAAGACAATTTATCCTGAGGAAAAGTAATTAGCACTATCTTCTTTTCTAATGAATAGTGATTAGTTTATGTTCTTGTCTATTTTGAGACCAAAGCTTGGCACTTAGTAAACCCTTTAACCTTGTAAGTTTGCTAAAAAGTAGAATATGAAGAGAAAGAATGAGCTTTTATTAGTCAAAAATTAATACCTTACAAAGGCACAAATAATAATGTATCTTTCAACAACATAAGCAGAATAGTGCTAAATTCCAATGGGCTAATTCTCAGACTCACAGAAAAAAAATATGCTCAAATGTAATACGTTTTTTGAATTGTTTGGCACTCAAAACATAATATCCTATAAAACAATTTATACACAGAGATGAACTTCTTAAAGTGACACATAAAAGTACGTAGTGAACATTAGAGGTGAACTGCGATAACTACCAAACTCATAATATTTTTGTGGGGATTAAATGAGGTAATATATTCAAATATTTAGAACAGTACCTGCTAAATTTTTGGTACCCAAGTATTAACTATTATTACAACATTAATATTTATCTTTTTTATATTGCTTTACAATGTAAGCACTGCCATGTGTTCTAAGTTTCCAAATGAAGATGCTGAGGATGTTACACTCATCTATCCCAAAGTGGGAGAGGGAAACTTCCTTTCCCATCTCTAACCCACAAGAGCAATTGTAGATGATGAGGTGCCCAACCCAAGGAGGTAAGGAGGAGGTGAGAGGAGATGCATGGAGGAAGACTGCTTCCATTCAAACTTTGGTATATGTGGCATTTACATAGGCTCACCCAGAGTGAGCCCAATGGGAGTAATTTGTGTGATTCATTGAGCTGCTTCTATTGTAGCAGCAGTTTCTGGCAACTGACCCATTGACCTTATATCTCCTATTATATCAATAGGTTTTTGAATTTTCAAAAGCTGACATGGAACTCTATTTGTTCCACTGATGGCATCCTAAGAGGTACATGTAATTTTTCCTGAATTAGTTCATCTATAGATGTCATTTAGGACTCTGGGCTTAGTATTTAAATTAATGAATCTCTTTTAATCTACTCAAACAACAGAGAACTGCACACATGCTTGCAAATACCAATATTAGTATGAAAAATCAGACCAGTACTCTACCTAATAATTAAAAAGTTCAGTGGAGATGAAACAAAAAGAAACGATATAAAAGAAAGTGCTGATTCACTTGCCACTTGTTCATTGACAGTATTTCTAGTGACATATCAGTAGTTCTCCTTAACTCCAATAATAAAAACAGCTTTCTAAACCAACCCAAAATTGTTAAGTTTCTCAACTGAAATCACCAATATCTAGCCTGACTAGTTTAAATAAATACTGCCAAGTATATTCCTAAAAGATAAAGTTTCATTGAAAACACCAATAAATATACTAACCATTTCTGACACTGTTGAGCCTGTCAGCACAAAAGGGAAATAAAAATGCCAAAGAAGTAAAATTGCAAAAAAAAGCATAAAGTGCCAACAAAGCCCTGAGAACCCATGGTTCTCTAGAACACGATAGGAGATAATAATTTAAAATAGGTCCTAGCATTCTGTATGAACATCCACCCAATTTAATGTTATAGAGTCCACTCATTGCTCTTGGTATACAAACATTTCTAGATGAGCAAATTAAGTTTCAGCAAAAAATTATAGTAGCAATAGCCAAAGCACCCAAAATATCTTTGTTAGTAAAGCTTGTACCAAGACAGTAAATATCTTACTGGCCATTCCCACCAGCATGAAAGCTCCATGAGAACAAGGCTGTGTCTATTTTGGTCTCTTTTGTACATTCAGCAATGAACCTAATTGTGGCACATAGTTAGCCTTCAAAAAATATCTGTTGTATGCATGAAAGAATATTGCCAGGTCTGTTGAGAGAGTTGAGGTGCATGAAGCAGTAAAGATTTACCAAAAGTAATTCAAGTCTGTTCTCAAGTTCAGAATTAGACATGACTTATCAGAATGTTTCACAATATAGATAAAAATGGGACATGCTATTACAAAAAAGGGAAGAAAATCTGTTAATGAAATTTGTAAACATTTGGTACTGATGTGTCACTTGATGTGAAAGTGATTTTGAAAGAGTCACCAAGCTTATGCCAATATTTGCTGAGATCATATCAAAGTCCAGGCCATCCTCTTCATAACCAAATGGTACAATGTCATTGAAAATGCATTTCAGGCCTGATTTAATGATCTGAATCAAAGGAAGCTCAACTGGTTTAAAGAAAATTATTAAGCAGTGCTTCATGGAGTTAGTCATCATTTTTCAATAAACATATTACAAATTCACCTGAGTATTTATTCGTTTTATTTAGAAGACAAGAAAATAACTAACATGTATTTACTTAGCCTTATAAAAGTTATATAACTTCTCTTTGGATAAATTAATGAATTTTTTATCAGAAATATACTTCAGGGCAGTCCACCTGAACTACTTAAAATGCACCAGATTCCTCTATAGTTTATTTTTACCAGAGTAGTTTACCCTGGTATTTTAATTCTGAGCTTTCACAATGCCTCCCTTCTGGGCTTCCTCTTGCTTTTTCTCACTTCCATGGCTGAATGTTCCAGAAAAAAAAAATTGGTTTCAAAACCACTTTAAGTCTCATACAAGTCCATTTGGCTTCCAACATTCTCTCTCAGCTTCCTGACTCAAGCAATGCACAATATCCATGAATTCTTAATTATTTGTGTGCAAACACAAGTAATTATTATAGATAATCTGTAATATCCATTTACACTTACTTCCCACATGAGCACATACTTGCATAGCACACAGAAAAGAAATCTGCTTTTTTTGTGAGAAATGAAAAATATGAACCTGGAAATCCCAAAAAAAATATTTCTCATCATGTATACCTGAGGTATCCATTTGAACATAGGCTCTCACTTTAAATGCCAACAAAGCAAGCACTTCGGTTTTATAGGTGGAGTCTATTGAAGGAAATTAATTCAAATACATTTAAGAAGAAATATGTTCTTCTTAGAGCTATTTTGTGGCTCAAAACACAATAAGCTTTAGGGGGAAAATGTTTTATGCAATTTCTTTTTATTTCTAAAACATAATATTGGAAGTGGTCTTAAAGATCATGAGGATGCAATTTCGTACTATATTCAGGAATCTTTAAAGCATATAGTGTTTTAAATTCCACTTGAATGTTGCCAGTGACAAAGCAAACTCACTACTTCAAAAGCCTCTCATCATTTCAATTACTGGCTAGCCACATTTTAATAAAGTTTCTTTACATTGAACTAAAATCCACTGTCTTATAAACTGCAAGCCATTTTTCTTAGCTCTACCTTAGGACCAACATAAAATAACATCATTGGCATCCTAATGTCACAACTCTTCTCTCTTTATTCTTTTTCCATTTATACGTTCAAATATTAATAAAATAAATTTTCTCAGAATAAAAAGATCTTCACTCTATGAGGACAACTCTCCCCTAAAATCTTTCCCTTGATTCTCTAATCATTAGCTCCACAGAATATCACTAGTGATTAATGAAAAACATCTGCCTTATTTTAACCTTTTTATCCTGTGACAACATCTGGTCATGCAAACGAATCATTAAATTCCAGAAAATTTATTAAATGTGAAAACTTTCAGACATATAAAAGTTTGTAGCAAGTGACTTTTTGAACCCCATTGATCATTGCTTTTTTTTTTTTTTTTTTTTTGCATGAGTAGGCACCGGGAATCAAACCCCAGTCTCTGGCATGGCAGGCAAGAGCTCTGTCAGTGGGTCACTGTGGCCCGCCCTGATTACTTTTATTCCTAGTTTCAAAGATAATGTGAGATTTCAAATATGTGGGCTCCTTTCCACCTTCCATATGATTTTACTATATTTGATTAAGTTGGTTCCTTACTGCAAAGTACTAGAAGATTGGCTTTGTCCCTCAGTTCTGAATCTTCTCTCCTTAGATAAAGCATTCTCATCATTAAATCTGACAACTCCTAAAGATAATTTTTATTTAAAAATACCCTCCCTAGCATGTACCCAACTATCCCTAATTCCACTGCTAACTGATGAAACAATGATTTCTATCAGGGCATATCTATTTTCACTCTTCACAGAACTGTAACTGTTAGAGAGGACAGTTCATCTTTGCATGATAGCAATTGTCATCATATAACCTGAGATGCCTTTTTCAATATTTAAAACCAAAGGAATAAATTATTAAAAGGTAAAACCATTATCCCATGATGGAAACTGGTTCATTTTTATACTTATCATTTTTTTTCAAAAGATATAGCTTCATAAGGCATTGAGAAATTCCTAGTCTTATTTTTATAAGTGAAGTATCATGGAAGGAAAACGTTGACTGACTTCCGTGTTTCTACCCTACTGAACGGGCAATAGTTCTGCTGAACAAGTGGGTCTCAGGATTAGTAAAGAATCCAACTCCTCCCTCCCTTGCCTCATGAATGAACTCAAGTGGTCTCATGATTTGTCTGCCCATTCTTAAATAATAAAAAGTTGTCTCTTTGAATCCTAAAATAGCCATTTCATTTCAGTCATGAAAAAGTCTGACTGTATTTATTTATTTATTTATTTTTTCTTCCTTTTTTTTTTTTCCTGGCTGTATTTAATAGTCAAAAATACCTAAGTTCATTTAAAGTTGATGCTTCTTCCCGAGATCAGACCTATTTCAGACCTGTTGAATGTGGTGGGAAAGGGAAATTTATTTGCTTTCTTCTCTTTTTTTCTGCCTTATTCTCCTCTTCTTCCTCCTTCCACTTTCTAGCTCCTCCAGCTTAGCACATGGAAGGGAGAAGTAACAGGTTAGGTAGGCATCAGGGAAAACTAATTTTGATGAGTAATGTGGTAGACTGGTATTCTTTCTTCTGCTTATGGGACATTTCGAAGTCTACATTTCCTCTTTGTCTGTTCTTTGGAGTGCTCCCTCTCCTGATCACTGGCAATCTCTCACATCTGGCTGAGTACCTTATAACTCCCCTTAGGCCCCAATTTTCAAATCGTCTACTTTCGCAGAGATATCCCACTGCTGGCTGCCTGCTACATTCTAGATAGCTCTTTGGGGAAGAAAGAAAGCATTTAAGATACTTCCAAGCCAGCTTACTCTCATGCTTGACCCACATAAGGTCTGAAGCCTACATCACAGCTTCCCACCCACAGCCCTCTCATTTGCTGCCCAAGGCACTTCAACCAGCCCCTCATCCTTTAGCTGTCTCAGGCCTAAAACAGAAACCAATCTATTGTACTCCAAATTTGGGGGTCACCTATCAAGTTCTCTCAGTGGTTTCCTTGAAGCCTCTCTTACTGTGACTGAAGTGGGGGAAAGCACTCCACACCATTCTCTCAGATTCATCAAACTGGCAGTTTTCTCCAAAACATATTTTGTCTAATTTCTATCTTCTCCCTTTTCTGAATTTCTAGCCTTCCTGATATAGCCTGGAGGTGGGTAATGAAGCAAAGGTGGCAACATTTGCTCTCATACAGATCTTAATACATAATATTAATACATAATACTTGAATATATATATATAGATTATTAAAAGTGGCATTCATAAAAAGGTAAAATTTCACACTTTTCTATTTCTGATTTCCCAGGCCGTGACTATGAAAAGGATAAAGTCTGTAAGGAATTCATTGATATGGGAAAAGATGACTTCAAATTTTTGTAAGTGTGCAGGATCTACTCACTCTCTTAGTAACTTGACTTTGGAGGAAACTGAGTCAGAGGTAACTTAAATTCAGCAGGGACAGTTTACCTGATCTCTGCTAAAGCAAAGGTGGCAGAGCCCAGGATTGATGTGGGCAGAGATATCAGACTAATGAAGGGTACACATAGATTTCAGTCGGACTATGGTGACTATGATTAAAAAATTTGTCACCATCAAGTTGATTAATGCATTAAAAGAGACTATTCATTGCACTTTTTTCTAAAATGAATAAAATTCAATTAGTCACATGGTGGGACTCTGGCAAACAAAGGGAATGAGAAACAAACAGGTCTACCAGGGGAAGCTCAGGCAAACAGGGCTTCCTCCAGGATGATTTAATTGAACACCAGAGTTAAATCTTACCACTTTCCAAGGTAAATTCATCTAGAACCAGAACTGCTCTTTTAAAGTAACCTCAAGTTACTTTCATTAAGCAAATAAAATGAAAATGTGTGCAATATTTATGAAAAATGAACATTTTTCATATTTTGATCGGTACAACTGTGAAAGAAAATTCTAATTGATACACCAACTTCTTTTTCTCCTCAGATCAATGGTCCAATACAGCAGAAAATTTCCTAGTGGTACATTCAAACAGGTCAGTCAGCTGGTGGAGGAGGTTGTCTCCTTGACTGCAGCCTGCTGTGCTGAAGGAGCTGACCCTGACTGCTATGATAAAATGGTAGGTTTGTGGGACTTCCCCAGCTCTATGGTGGTCCATGGATGGAAGCCAAAAGAGGACTTTAAACACTATCTTGGGGAAATCTTAGAAAGCAACTCCATAAGCTTCTAGTTTGGGGAAACATGAAGCCTAAGCCTATTATCCCTAGACACAAGGTTTAATCAAATATAATCAGAATTAATTTGTCCAAGCTCAGATGAGAAAATTAGGGCATAAAATGCCTTCATGATTTACTAAGGATACATGCTAGTAGGAGGACATAGAATTCAGATCTGCCTGACTCTGAAATATGAGCTTTTGATCACTATGAATATGAGCCTCTCAAATATTGTTGTATCTGAAAATGAACCTCTTGAAATAATTCTCATACATGCTGTGTACCTTGAAAGCCTGCCCATACCTTTATTATAATGCCGGGATTGGTACCAACCCAGAATAACTTAATTTATTTTCAAATTATTTCAGGATTCAAAAATTATCTTATAGATTATATACTAGATTTTGGGTGCTTTCCCCTAAAGCATATTTGCATAAATTAAAATGCTGAAATGACAAGAGCTGAAAAAGGTGAAACCACAGAAACTTCCATAATTTGCTAATGGACTCATCAGGCCTGGTACAGATAACATTAAGATACATTTTGTTAAAAGCCTTTGCAGAAAAATCTTGAGCCCTGCTCAAGATTGCAACAGTAAGCCAGCAGAAACAAAACTCCAAAAGTCTATCAGAATATATTCTACAGAATAATTTTTCTTAGCCATTGATTGCTTTATCTGGCCCTTATCTAAGAATTTTTCAATCATTTCCTTCTACCATCAAGTCTGTAAATACCCTTCATCTCAACTTGATACTCCACACTATCTTTACAAAAAAAAATCTGTCCAAAATAACAGAATTTACTTTTTCATATATTTCCATTTTATATTATTTAGTGTTAGAAAATTTTGCTAATGCATCCGTAAATGTGAGATAAGTTCCAGGATCATAAAAGGACAGGGATGGCACTGACATTTGTTGCATGACACCTTTCTCTTTTTCCTGCTTGCTCAAAAATGTTTTAAAACTCCACACTTTTTTCCTTCTTAACTTCTTTTTTATTTGAAAGAAAGTTATAAAAAAGGAAGAGTAGAAAGGCTTCCAGGGAAAGGAATAGAAAGAAAAAGGAGACTTACTGAAAAGTTAAGGGCTTTAAAAGAGAAAGATAAAGTCTGATTCCTCAGTTCTTGAGAATGTAATGGAAGGTAGGTATGGGAGATAATGAGAGGTTGTTTAATTGTGATTTGTATTTCTAATTCATCATGTCACTTTCCTTGACTAATGGGGAAGGTTTTTTAGAAGTTTTGCCCCCAAAAGATGACTAACTTACAAAGTAAGTGTAAGCATATAGAAGTGCTAAATCTTTGCATGATGACTATTTCTATTTTTTTTACTTGAAATATCAAATTCCTTCAAAAAAGAACATTTTTTTTCTGCCATTAGTATTTTGATACTCCAATCATGGTGTTAGTCTAGCCATATGCATCAGTTTATTAATTTTGAGTCTGTAAATTAAGTTTATCAGTGGTTTTAACCTTTGGGGTACATGAGAATAAACCATGGTACTTTGGGGAAAAAAAAAGATTCTCAGCCCCATCTTTCACTTACTGAATCAGAATTTCTGGGCAGTGCAATCCAGGCATTTCTTATTTTTATACACTCTGTGAAGGATTCTGATACAAAAGTTGGCTCAAAAACCATTGGGTTAAAGAATGCAAACCCATATGGAAAACTAAAACAGAACCAGGAGTCTACTGCTTTAATAAAGTAGGGTGGTGATATGAGCAGAGTGAGAGCAGCCTTCTCAATGGGACACTTGCAATGGAGAGCATATGGGAGGGGATAATATCAGAATTACCTGGGGAGCTTTTTCAAATGAAATGAACCCCTTCTTCCTCAAAGACACTCATATTCTGGTCAAGAACAAGTAAGCTGGGGGACAAAAACACTAATGGCTACAAGTAGACAAAAAAGCAGTCCATTTATTAATGACATTTCTATCTTGATTCTACTCTGAGGGAAAGTCATTTATTAGCATAGATAAGACCCTATACTTGCCTATAACCATAATTATGCCACTCATCATATTGACAAATCGTCTCCTGGAGGCTTTGGATGGATGAATGGTTGCTGTTGGAATTTTAGAAAGACAGGATGAGATGTTTTACTGAGTGGAGAACTCCGAGCCTGAACACTTACATATATATGAGTTTACTTTTGTGTCTCCTCCCATTCCAGACCTCATCATTATCTTCCAAGTCCTGTGAAAGGGACTCTCCGTTCCCGGTGCACCCAGGAACTGCTGAATGCTGTACCAAAGAGGGCCTTGAGAGGAAACTGTGCATGGCTGTCCTGAAGCACCAGCCACAAGAATTTCCTACCTATGTAGAGCCAACAAATGATGAAATTTGCGCAGCATTCAGGAAAGATCCTAAGGAATTTGCTGACCAGTAAGTCGCTTTTATCATAAGTAGAACTTTAGATAATAAAATATGAACAATAGATCTAATCTAACCCCTTTGTCTGTGCAAATGCTTCTTGCACAACAACCATGACAGCAACGTTTGTGTGAACTCTTCCAACAATGGGGAACTTGACTATCACCCAGGGGAACCCATTTCCTTTTCAACACTGAGTATAATTTCTTTCTCTGACAGAGATAATATCAACTTCCCCAGACACCCATTCACTAGTTCTAGATTTATTATCTGATGCAAACTCACTTGGATCCTCTGTCTGCATAATTCCATTATGTTATGTATCCTTGCATACCTCATACAATAGAATTCATTTTATGGCTATTCTCATCTTAAGACTTAATTTCAAGTAAAGCATAAGAAATAAACTACCTTTTTGTTCACACCTCTAGTACATTTACTACCAGAAACAGTTGTGAGCAAGACACATATTAAGCAAAACATGCACCTTTGAGCTCCTCATTGTTTAACATGCCTAAGGAACCAGATTACATGCTGATTCTTCATGTTAACCTTAGAAGGTCATAAAAGTGATCAAAAAATGGGGGGGAAGTCCAGTTTAATTTAATATATATATGCAAACAGCAAAAGCAAAATCATTCAAAATGTCTTTAAAAGTATGACATCAAAATCACAACTTTATTAATTTGCCAGTCCTTGCAAAATTTTCAGAAAGGATTTTGGATGAGATTTCAGAACCATGTTCAAGTTCTCAGGACCTTATTCTCCTGAAATTAAAAGGTATTCCTTCAATCAATAAAATAAATCTATACACAGTAATTGTCTAGAATAGTAAACTGAGATAGATAATGAAGGTAAATCACTACTTACCTTCATTCTGATTTATTAATTAGGATTAATAAGGAGCTTCAATGGGTCATACAACTGGCTAAACACTAAGTTAATAAAGAACAATTAGCCCAGCCCTTCAAGCAGATCACATGGGAATTTAGCAAAGAAGCTAACATTTAGTGAAAATATTAATTTGAAATGATGTCAGTATTATAATCCTTTCCATAAACCTTTAGTGCTTCTTAAATATTAAAACTATAAACCAATATAGTAAACACTATTTCTATATTATTATATAAAAGTAGGTTTTGTTTTTTCACAAATGTTTTGAACAACCTTCCTGTTTTTTCCCAACAGATTTATATATGAATATTCCATTAATTATGGACAAGCTCCTCAATCACTTTTAGTCAGTTACACCAAAAGTTATCTCTCTATGGTAGCAGCCTGCTGTACTTCAGCAAGCCCAACCATATGTTTTCTGAAAGAGGTAGGTCCTATTTTGTTTATTACATAGTTATGTTCTATTTTTTTCTTCTTTTAATGGCATTCTTTTTAAATGATGGTAGAAACTGAGATTCCAGAATCAGTAAAAATTTTTAAAATGTCTCCATTGCATTTTGTTCATTGGAAAATAAACAGATCACATGGGGAAAGAAATATCAATAATTTCCTTTGGCTAAAATTTGGTTTTCTAGTCATTAAAAAAAATCATAACATTAATAGTCTCTGTTTTTGCCATTCCTATATATTGCTGTCACTGGCTCTTGGCCATCTAATGAGATTCCTCTCTTATTTTCTAGAGACTCCAGATTAAACAATTATCACTTCTCACTACTATGGCAAATAGAGTCTGCTCACAATATGCTGCTTATGGGAAGGAGAAGTCAAGGCTCAGGTAAAAAAAAACCAACATCACCATGTTTACCTGTTTGGTCCTATGCTTTCTTTCCAAAATGTTAGGATTCCCTAAAATTATTTTTTAATAGAAGATACAGAATATACTGTGCCTGCAAAACTTATGTTCCAATATTCCTCAAAAACATTTCTTGGTTATTCTTCCTGTTTCTTCTGTCTGTATAGAATATGAACAATAAGGAACAATGCAATGTTGTAAAACATGAGATGCGCTTTAAATCAATCTTTTGCAGATACTTTATAAGGGAAAAATGGTAGACCATTAGAAACTATGTGCAAAATTTTCATACATGCATTATCATCACTAAAGCAAAAAAAGATCTTTGTGCATCACCTGTTTTTTTTTTAACCTCATTTTCTCTTTGGATGAGGCATCTTGTATTCCTGTTATAGAAAGCTTTCTGCTATCAGTATGTATCTCCAGACCTGCATGAATTTATTCTAATTATTTAGTTTCAACTATTTACAACTTTTATTTCCATTTTTTGTATGTCTATTCATTTGTGGTAACTTCATACTTTAGTTTTAGTTTTAACGGTTTCTGTGTTCACAATTCTCTTGTCTCCCTCAACATCTAGATTTGCCAGTTTATCTTGTCACAATTTACAATCTATTTAATTCCTTCTACTCTGATACACAAGCTTTCCTTCCTCTAATGGTAATGAAAATCTATTTCTATTGCTGGGCAATGCATAATAAGCCTCCTTAATGGAAAAGCAAACTACTTTCATTTGTCCTTAAAAAAATAATCTTCCATTAAAATTGTTCAAATGCTCAAAGGCATTTTCTCTATACCTCCCTTTAAGTTATGCTTTTACGACTGAAATAGTATGTTTGGAAAATAGAACATAAGAATTTACGCAAAATAGTGTTTAATCATTAATTTATACTTGCATTGATGTCTAGGAATTTACCACTAGAAAATAGTAATGAATGTGAACAAAGATATAGCTACAATGTATTCTTGCCACATTTTAGTTCCTAAATGGGAGAGTTCCTAAATTTCTCCAGAACAGAGCAGTACTTAGATTAGTTGTGGTATATGTATAAGAAAGAATACCCTACAATTTGTTAAAAATGCATCATAAAAGAATATGTAACTATATAGAACTTGTTCCTGATATAGTAAGTGAAAAAAAAAAAAAAACAAATAGGAGAAAAACAGCAAAGAAAAAGAACATAATCCCATGCACAAATATTAACCTTCTAAATGATCTAATGGTCACACACTAAAAATATCAACACATTCAATGTCAACTCTACAGTGTAGGACTATAGGTATTTACTCTTTCTTTGATTTTATCTCCATTGTCTCAGTGAAAATATAAAAATATTTTTTAATGAAATGTTAGGGGCCAGAAAAACACAGCACAAGTATCAGGAATAGAGAGATATTCGTGCTTTTCCTTGTTACAATTTCAGATCTAACATATGAAGGGCTGGTTCCTATGTGTAAATCTGGCCAAAAAGGCATGACATATGAGTACTGAAAATTTGAGAAGACTCATTGGGGCTGGTTTGATTTTGAGTCAGTAGCTTTGGCAGATAGGGTCCATCACACGGTAGCTTCAAAGGCCAGAGTAGAAACTAGGGTATTATCCCTCCAGACAGTGTGTTCAGAATGATAAAGAAGAAAAGTGAGAATATGGGTAAGCTAACAAATTCTTTTATAACCGCTTAGCCATCTCATAAAATTTGCCCAAAAAGTGCCTACTGCTGATCTGCAGGATGTTTTGCCACTAGCTGAAGATATTACTGAAATTCTCTCCACGTGCTGTGAGTCTGCCTCTGAGGACTGCATGCCCAAGGAGGTAAGAGAATCCCATCCCATCAACATCATCATGCAGCATGTACTGAATGGCATTTACTGAGTAGAAGGCACTCTTTGCAGCTCCTTTTCACATGCATCATCTTCTAAATGAGTCCTTATGTGTACCTGAAGTATGCTCCATTTTACATATGAGGAAAGAGAAGATTAGAAAAGAATAACTATTTGAGGTCACACAGCTAGTAAGTGGCAGGATCAACACTCAAACACAAGATGGCCAAGACCTTGTTCTACCTGTGCTATCCAATAAAGTATTCTACTAGCAACATATGATTATTTAAGTTTAATTGGAATTAAATAAAATACACAAGTCAGTTTTTTTTAAATCATACTAACCACATTTCAAGTGTTCAGTAGTTTTGGACTGTGCAAATACAGGTCATTTCCATCATCTCATAAAATTTTATTGGACAACACAGCACATCACTGTGCTATTAGAAACTACTGATGTTCTTATTATACCTTTTATCACTTGACAGTTGTCCTAGTTTGCTAGCTGCTGGAATGCAATATACCAGAAACAGAATGGCTTTTAAAACAGGGAATTTAATAAGTTGTTAGTTTACAGTTCTAAGGCTGAGAAAATGTCCCAATTAAAACAAGTCTATAGAAATGTCCAATCTAAGGCATCCAGGAAAAGATACCTTGGTTCAAGAAGGCCGATGAAGCTCAGGGTTTCTCCCTCAAGTGGAAGGGCACATGGTGAACAGAGTCAGAGTTTCTCTCTCATCTGGAAAGGCACATGGTGAACATGGCTGGGGTTCCTCTCTCATCTGGAAGGGCACATGGCAAACACGGCATCATCTACTAGCCTTCTCTCCTGGCTTCCAGTTTCATGAAGCTCCCCGGGAGGTGTTTTCCTTCTTCATCTCCAAAGATTGCTGGCTCATGGACTCTCTGCTTTATGGTGCTGCAGCATTCTCTGCTCTCTCCAAATCTCCTTCATTCTCCAAAGTGTTTCCTCTTTTATAGCACTCCAGAAACTTATCAAGACCCACCTAAATGGGTGGAGACATGTCATCACCTAATCCAGTTTAACAACCACTCTTGATTAAATCACACCTCCAGGGAGATGATCTGATTACAGTTTCAAACATACAGTATTGAATAGGGATTATTCTGCCTTTATGAAATGGGATTTAGATTAAAACATGACTTTTCTAGGGGACATACATCCTTACAAACCAGTGTAACAGTCATCCCAATTTTTGCATCATTTTTCATTTACATAACCTTTTTAAGTGGATACAAATTTGAATAGTTGCCCAAATCTGGAATTTATTTATTTATTTAAACAAAGGTAATACTCCAAGGTCTTATGAGTCTCTTTAGCAATAGGTACTTTAAATGGCCTGGTCCATTTCCATCAAGAATACATGTGTATGTATAGATGTATTCTATGACCTGATTTATAATGGCTAAATAGGATTCTATTTCATATATCTATTCCAGCTGTCTACCTATATATATACCATATTTTTATTTAACTAGTACTCTGTTATTAGATTTAGGTTGCTTCAGTTTTCTCAATTATTTTATGCAATGCTGCCATTAATAACCTTATAGCTAAATCTCTCTTCATTCATAATGATTTTCTAAGAATAAATTATTGGAACTGAAATTCTACATTTTAAGGGTTTTAATACACATAGACAATTGCCTTCCAAAAGTATTGTACCAATTTACTTTCTCAGAACACTAACACCGACTTTTACAAGTGCCAAGCCAGGGACTTGCAGACATGTAAACCTTCTTTTTATTTAGACCAACTGGGAAACTAACAATGCACAAACTTACCATTCCTTTCGTAGCTGCCTGAATATGCAGTAAAAATCTGTGACAAGTTGCCCAAAAAGAATTCTAAGTTTGAGGACTGTTGTCAAGAAAAAACACCCATGGACATTTTTGTGTGCGCTTACTTCATGCCAGCTGCCCAACCACCCGAGCTGCCAGCTGTTGAGTTGCCCACAAATAAAGACCTGTGTGAAAAAGGAAATACCAAAGCTATAGATCAGTAAGTAGAGTTGATCTTAAATGTGTTTTCCTCTTAATTGTTTCTGGACAAAGGGGCATCATGCTGAGGGCCAGGAGGGGGAAGATATGCTATCACTCTTCAATGCAAGCAAAGTTATTTTTATGTTTTTTGTGTAATTTAAATATTTTTAGTTGATTTTAAATGATTCTTCCCATTTAAAACTCAATTAATAACCTTTTTCAAAAGAAGATAAATGGGTTTAATAGCATTTTGGATATGGAGAGAAAACACTGGGTTTCCCAATTTGCCTTCTAGGGTGACTGTGCAGGACTACTTAACATTCCTTAACTTTAATCTTTTCTTAATTAATTTTGGAATGATAATCCTTGCCTTACTTACTGCACAGGTTGCTTGTGAGAAATGCATATACATATTGTGATGGTTAGGTTCTGGTGTCAACTTGGTCAAATGATGATACCCCGTTGTCTGGTCAGGCAAGCAGTGGCCTGACCATCGCTGCAAGGATATTTCATGGCAGGTTGATAAACCAGAGGCTGGTATATTAAATCATCAGTCAGTTGATTGCATCTGTGGCTGATTACATCTGCGGTTTCCTTAACGGCTTTTAAGGAAAGAGAGACTTTTTCACTGCTTCTTCAGCCAGAAAGCCTCTTCTGTGGAATTCATCTGTACTCTTCATCAGACACAGCCTGCCCTGTGGATTTTGGACTCTTCTATTCTCATGGTTGTGAGACACCTTTATAAATCTCATATTTAGGGATGTTTCCTGTTGGTTCTGTTTCTCTAGAGAACCCTGACTAATACAGCTTCGTACCAGAAGTGGGGTTGTTCTTGTGAAAAAAAAAATCTTTAAAATGGGTTCTTACAATTGGTTTTCTACTCTGATTTGACTCAAAGACACAAATGCCTCTGTTTCCAATAATCAAGATGGCACTGACTGCCCATGGGGTGAACTGATAAGAGAGATATGCAAAATATAATCATTAGATTCTGCTAATTGTATGTTTACATACAATTCTCTGGATGAGAATGTTTTTGACACATTTACAGAGTTTTATGGAATTAAGAGGTATAATGATGTTGGTTGGTAATTGTTAAATATGTGGGATACAGTGATGAGGGAAAGGGGACGAGCTGAAGGATTCAAATTTGTGACTTAAGAGCTGTATGAATGATGTAAAATTTTCCATGTGTGCCCTGAAAGAAAATCTTATTCCCTGTGGTTAGAGACTTGAGACACCGAAAACCAGACAAAGAGCCTCATTGTGCAGGTAGCAGATTTACAGATTTACAACATAACCTAAAATCTCAACCTTGAAGGGTGTCTGCTGTTAAAGCAAGGGCTTTGATTAGAAAAGAATAGGATCCCGAAACGTGGGATGGGGATATATGGCTTGATGCGGAGATGGAGTCCCTGGAATCTTCAGAGCCTTTGGTGGATAGACCTGTAAAGAACTGCCCTGAGAAAAGTGTTTCCCCACCTTCAGCCGGCCTTGAGAAAACAGCCTCCCCTCCTCCAGTTCCCCCAGGGGAGTGTGCCATCCAACCTCCACCTAAAGAGATTAACAATTCAGTGTCTGCTAAACCTGTAACCACCTGCCCTGGGGAAACAACCCGCATTCCTCTGCCTGAAGGGACTAATCCTGTTTCACCAGATGAAGCTGCAATAGAATGCCCTGAGGTAATTGGCTTGAAAGACTTCAATTTCTTTCCATGGCCACACCCACCATCCCTCTTCTCTTCAAGATCTATAACTAGACTAAAGTCCCAACAGGCCCAAAAGGTGAGGGACAAAGTGTGACCCACGAGGAGGTACACTATACTCCAAAAGAACTGCATGAGTTTTCCAGTCTATAGAGACAGAAATCATGGGAATATGTGTAGGAGTGCTTATTAAGGGTGAGGGATAATGGTTGAAGAAATATAAAGTTGGATCAAGCTGAATTAAGCATGTTTCAAGGTGATATCTATAGCTGCCAAGTTGACAAGAAGTGGACTGTGATGGTTAGGTCCTTGTGTCAACTTGGCCAAATAATGATGCCCAATTGACATCTGCCTGGTCAGACAGACACTTGGCTGGCCATTGCTGCAAGGATATTTCATGGCTGGTTGATAAATCAGGAAGCTGATTATTAAATCATCAGTCAGTTGATTGTATCTGTGGCTGATTACATCTGTAATCAACAAAGGCATGTTTCCCATAATGAGATAATCCAAGCAGTTGATGACTTTTAAGGAAAAAGAGAGAATTTTTCACTGCTTCTTCAGCCAGAGAGTCTTTCCTGTGGAGTTTGTCCAGACCCTTCACTGGAACGGCCAGCTGCACAGCCTGCCATGTGGATTTTGGACTCTTCTATTCCTATCATTGTGTGAGACACTTTTATAAATCTCATATTTGCAGATCTCTCCCATTGGTTCTCTTTCTCTAGAGAATCCTGACTAATACAGATATGGATAATGTCTTAAAATGTACACATGTAAAATTATTAGCATGACACTAACAACGTTTATCACATTACTTGCTTTATCACATTACTTCTACTTTAAGGTCACAAATCAAAAACCTAAGTTAAATCAAACTTTTGGACAAGTAACCACTATATAATAAAACAGATAACAAATGTAAACTAGATTTTGTCTCCATAAAACTGATATTCACTACCAATAAAAGAGAGAGAATTTAAATGAGAAGCAATGTAAACTTTTATCTAGTTTTATTCAACTGTTAAAAAAACTAAAATAAATGCATCTGTGTGTAAGTAGGTAAATAGGTTGAAGAAGCAATTTGCAATATTAGATTACTGATGTCAGAGAACAGAATGTGGACTGGACTGAAATTCTAATTTATATTTTTCTAAATACTCTATTTTTTTTATACATACATAGAGAGCAATGGGACAAGATATAATGGAAGAATTTATGCAGATCCATCTTCACAATAAAGTCACTTAAAAAACCCAGTTCATATACATTTGAGTACATATGCTTATGTATAAGATATGTGGATGATTACATAATAAACACAGATTTAAAAACTTTGATTCAGCATAAACCAATCACAGTAGCTTCATTTAAAGCAGTTTTAAATAACTTGCATTTCAATGAAAATATTGTATAATCCAAATCCTGTTATTTTGCAGTCATTTTACTTTAAATCTCTTATTATACATTAAGAATCAAGTGCTTTTCCTTTATGATAGACACATCAATTTCACAGCATGAACACCTACACATATATCTACTTGCATATTAAAGAGTCTTACTGCCTTTTCTCTGTTGTATCAGATACACATTTCAACTAAGCAGGAGGACTCATATCCCAGAAGTATTCCTCACTAAAATACTTGAACCAACCCTGAAAAGCCTTGGTGAATGCTGTGATTCCAAAGACTCTACTACCTGTTTTAAAACTAAGGTATAATCTGCTAGATTTTCTTTTAAAACCTTGGTGTAGATCAGAGATTGGTAAGCTTCAGCTTATGGGCCAAAGCTGGCCTGCTGCCTGCTTTTGCATGACTTCTGAGCTAAGAATGCTTTTTACATTTTTAATGGGTGAAAAAAATAAGAAGAATATCTCATGACACATGAAAATTACATGAAATTGAAATTTAAGTGTCCATAAAAAAAGTGTCATTGGAACATGACCATGTTTATCATTTATGTGCCTTTTGTGGCTGCTTCTAATTTATAATGATAAAGTTGAATAGTTGCAATGGATACTATATGGTCTAAAAAACCTAAAGTAATTACTATCTGGCCCTATACAGAAAAAAATTGCCAGTGCCTGGTATAGATAATAAACATTTATACTGATATGTTAATATGAAATTCTGATTGAACTGGATCATGAAATCATTTTTCAAGACAATGATCTTGTTATACAATTATTGTTTTCTTACAGCACCCTCAACTGCAGAAAGAACTAACTTCTTTCATTGACAAGGGACAACAACTATGTGCTGATTACTCAGAAAACACATTTACTGAATATAAGAAAAAGTAAGGCGCTTGTTCTGATTCTATCCTCCAAATTTATTCATAATATTTGCCTGATATTGTGACTTAAAAGCATAGTTGAAAGCAAAAGTTTTGCGAAGTGAACAAGGAAAAGAGGAGGCTCAATAAAAAAGGAATTGAAAAATAGAATGTAATATCCATGTAGACAAAGCTGAGTTCTTTGGGGAGGGGAAATGTCATGTGTATCAGATGAGAGGACAATTAGAATATAGCCATAAAAATATAAATTACAAAATCTGCCTGCAGAGTACTGGTTCAAGATGGTAAAATTAATACATAATTTATCAAGATGCTTGTCCATTACACAGCCTCATGGCGAGCACCAACTTGTGTGACAAGAAGGCCCAAACCTCCTAAGCAAGTGTAGTATTAGCCATTGTCAGTATATATTCCCTGTAAAGTGCAAATGTAAATGCTAATTATTTATCAATAAGGTTATACATAATCATTTTTTCTAAATTAAGAGGAGGAGAAAGTATTTCTTTATAAGAAGGTGTTAACACTAAAATAATAGTCCGTAATGAGAGCATTTATACTGGATTTCTGGCAGAAGTATCTGTTGAAAAGACTACATCAGTCCCAATTTTCTTTATTTGGCAAATTTCATAGAGCCACTTCAAAATCTTGAACAACTTGGGCCTCAAGTAAGCACGAATAGTATTCCATAAGAAAGATCTTTCTAAAGAATGCTTTCAGTGACACCCATGAAGTTTATTTCAGCAAAACTCTAAAAGAAAAATGAAAAACTATGAAATCCATAAGCTCAAAATGGTTATTTCTCAGTTATCAGAAAAGTACTTTATTGCAGAATCTAATAGAATATGATAGGAGCAGTAATAGAATAATGTTAAACTGAAAGTTCAAGAGTAAGTTTCCTACCAACAGTTTTGAACTCGAGGATTGCATGGGAGCAATTAAGCGATACTCTATGTAGATAACCTATATCAATTCCAGATGAGCATGTAGTAGAATGAAGATACGGTGTTATGAAATTTGAGAAGGTCAAGATTACTTAGTCTATATTTGACTCCCTTTTCCCCTCCCATTCCCTAATTTCCTTCTGATCTCGCTTGCCTCCCCTCCCAGTTTAGATTTATTCATTTTGATAAGGTTTATATAAGCAAACTAGTCCTTTTAGTCCTCTTGACCCTTGCCAGTCCACTCAGCCAACCCGCAGCTCTACATAACTTTGGGTCTTTTCCGTGTCTGCTGCCCACTGCTAGTTTGTTAAGCATTTTTCAAAGAAGCATAAAACTTATGGGATTGTCATCTTTTGTCATATTATGAGGGTGAAGAGGACCAAGAACATGAGCTGTTTAAGCTGGAAGAGATTCAAGAATTGACCAATTCCCATCATAATCTTGAAAGTGAGATGTGGAATTAGCTAATAGTAGAGTTAAAAACAAGAATCAGGGCAGTGAGACAGTGGCTCAGTGGCAGAATTCTTGTCTGCCATGTCAGAGACCTGGGTTCGTTTTCCAGTGCCTGTCCATGCAAAAAAAAAAAAAAAAAAAAGAAGAAGAATCGAAGTTTCCAGACCATTATTTCAGTGTCTTCTATCATAGTGAGTTGAGAAGTAGGTAAACTGAGGGCAAAATTTTGTAAAATGTGAGAGGGCAGAAAAAACTTTATGGTGGCATGTGATTCTTTAAAGGAGATACTCTTTAAGATGCAGAAAATCTAGAATTGGAGGGATCATTAAAGGTCAGGTAAACAGAAGAGGAACCCATCCATATTGAAATAATTGAGTAAATGAAAGGGAAAAGATTGGAACTTGAATTCAGGAGCAATGTATATGTTTACTCTCACAGTCCTCAAAAAGGTATAGATTTCATTTTCTAATCCAAACTGAGTCACCAAATATCATTCCACTGATACAAAATTTTCTTGAGAGAGGGGCAATTTTTTAATTGTGAAAAGATCTGAGGTGGCTATCATTTCACACTAGGAATGTTTATAAAATGTGTCTAGTAAAACCTTACACAAAAATGTCTTACAGACTGGAAGAACGATTAAGAGCAAAATTGCCTGATGCCACATCCACTGATCTCACAGAGCTGATTGACAAGTTCTCAGACTTTGCCTCCAAGTGCTGTTCCATAAATTCACCTCCTCTTTATTGTGACGCAGAGGTAAAAATTTAACTTTCGGCTTATTACTACATAGTATTCTAAGAACTTCTTCACTTGGATTTATTCATTACTTTCTTGTTATGGACATGGTATTTTGATAGACTTTGTCTGTTCCTCTCACAATGAAAGTAAGAAAACTACAGTTCCCATGTTATGCTAATTCAAAAGCAAATTGAAGTTCTTGCAAATAAAAATAAAAAGGTTTGTGAATAGAAGCAGCAAAGTATAGTACAGTGCTTTACAAACTAGTTTGTAACCCATTAGAAGCTTTTAAAAACTAAAAAGGAGGGGTGCAAGGGTAATTCAGTGGTAGAATTCTTGCCTGCTATATGGGAGACCTGGGTTTAATTCCCGGCCCATGCACTTCCAAAAACAAACAAACAAGCAGAGAAAGAAAGAAAGAACAAACAAACAAACAAAAAAAATCAGCAAATGGTGCTGCAATAACAGGATACTCACATGGAAAAACAATGAAATATGACCCCGCCATGCAGCATGCAAAAAAAATAATAAACTAAAGAGGAGAAAAAGAAGAATATAATAAAAACATCAGAGTATCTCCATATAGTGATGGTAAATATTACTTTATGAAAACTTTATTTCATATATGTGCATGTGTCTTTGCATAGATATAAAATTGATAAAAGTGCCTTTAGAAAAATGGGATCATACCATCCCTTCTGGAAAATAACACATATTTAGGGATCTATCTCCTTGCCTACATGCTATTCTAAAATACAAATGGCATAGCTTCTGGAAGGGAAGCAAAGGGCCTGTTGAACCGTACTAAATTAACATTTCCTGTAGTGGACATCTACCACTACCCACACTATGATCCTGAAATGATCAGGAAATAGAACAACCAGTGCAATTCTCTTTTGATTTCACCATGGCATTCTCAGAATAGGTTTGTTTTTTATGCCATAGAGGTCCAATGCCTGCAGAAAAACGTGCAGAGGCAAAATCAAATTTGAAAGATTTTTTCTCTCCCCACCATGATTCAGACAAGGCATCCTTGTGCACTCTTCTGAGAATCCATCACTAGGCTTCCTCTAAGATTTTCCAACGAACTGCTAGTGGGGATCAACTATGATTCCCCAAAGTACTCAGAAAGCCACCGTAATTTGCTAGAGTTGACAATAAAATCTTGAAAACAGAGACAAATGCAAATTGCCAAATGGGGGAATTTATGCAAAGTGCTGACTAGCAAGTAAAGTAGAGTGGTCTCATTCTCTCTCTCTCTCTCTATCTTGCTCCTTCTAGAAAAACAGGCATATCCACTGTAGCTTGTAATCTCTGTGAAAAAAGATCCTTTGGTCCTCAATGTCATAGCTAGCATTGATTAAGTATTAATATATATTAAGCAGAGTATTAAGAACTTCATATGTATGTATTCATAGAATAATCCAAAACAACTATAGAAGTTAAATAATATATTAACCCCCCTATTAATATATGGGATTTACAGAGGTTTATATTATGTTAAGAAAATCATACATTTATTCCATATGAGTCGTTACTCTCACCCCATGTCACTGTCATAGACTTTAGCCATAATTTAGTTAATAAAACAACAAAACAAAGTATTGATCCCAAAAAGCTATTAATTATTGACTGAAAATAGCAAAAGTGATACTAGGTCAATTGTATTGCTCTGAATTATACCCATTTCTTTTCAGAAGATTCCTCTATGATACTTTCTCCTTTGCTTCAATGTTTCCTTTTATAGGCTCTATCTACTCAATGTTAAAGTTACTCAAATTTCCGAATCTTAAAAAAACAATAAAATATTTTAGTCACCCCCCAGCTATTGTTCTTTCATCTCCCATTGCAGCCAAATTTCTTGGACAAACAATATGTACTCTGATTCATTACCCATTATGAATTCCTCAATCCTTTATAATCTGGTTTCTGATGGTACCACATTTTCACTGAAAAGATCAGACCAAAAAAGAAACTTGCTTAATCAAACAAATCCAATTTTTTTGTCCTTATCGTAAAGCCTTCTCAACCCTCAATGCCCACATTCATTCCTTCCTTCTTTAAACAATTTATATGGGATCTGTAATATCGTATTCTGTTGATTTTCCTTCTATGATTCTTACTTTCTCTTTCTATTTCATATAGTTCTCTTCCTTTACCCCTCTGTATCAGTCAGGACTCCAGAGAACAGAATTAACAGAATATATGTATGTATAACCATCTACATAAATATATATAAATATGTATGCATATACATGTGCATACACATATACATAAAGGATTTATTATATAATAAATATGATATATTTATTATACTATTATATAATAAATATAATATAAATAAAATGTGATAAAATTATATAATATGAATTTATCATATTAAATATAATCAGCTGCATAATTGATGTATACAATTGTGGGAGGTGACCTGTCTGAATTTTTATGACAAGTCAGAGACTGGAAATTTTCATGAGAGTGATGTTGAATTAATGAATCTAAATTCCTTAAGCTGGAAATTGAGGAAGGAGTGGAGGGTGTAGGCTTGAGGCAGAATCCTTTCAATCCTGGAGCCCTCAGTTTTTTCTGTGGAGACCTTCAACTGATTGAGTGAGTCCCACCCATACTACTAAATTAAAATGATTGTAGTTGCTAATCACATCTACAAATACCTCCAAGGTAACAACCAGGCCAAACCCAAATAACTAGACAAGTAGACACTATAGCCTAGACAAGTTGACATATAAAATTAACCCTCACATTATCCTTAAATATTCATGTTTCCAAGAGTTTTCTCCTTGATATTCTTTACTTTCCATGGCATTACATTTTTCTGAGTATTCTCATCCATACCATCCTTTATTCTCCAAAAATAGACCTCCAGACTCTGGCATCTCCCCTCTCAGCATCAAGCCTTTTTTTTTTTTTTTCCTAACTGGCTATTAGGCTGTTAGTTGTCCCATAAGAAAGTCAAACTCAACAGGCCTAGAGTCTTTTCCCTAATACCTCCTCTTGTGTTTCCTAAATTTATGACTATCATCACCATTCGCCCAATTGTTCAATATGAAAATTGGTGATTCTTGATTTCTCCTTCACTTTTCTGTTATACACCCAAACTCCAACTTCTACCAGTACCAGTTCTATCTCCTCAATAGACCTCAAACATCCATTGACCTCTTTCTAAATTGTTAGGAATTTTAGGAATCTTCACCTGGAATATAGCCTCTTAATTGGTCTCCCATCTCCAAGCCTCTCCACATTATTCACACACCATCCTGTCTGTATACTGAAATCAAAACAACCTTTTTAAAATTCAAACATTTTAGTCCATTCCTCCAATGGCTCTTGGTTGCTTCCAAATTGAAATCCAACTTTTCTACAAAAATCAAGATATTTTGGATCTTAATTAATTCTTCAGCCCTATCTCTTATCACTACTTCTTGTGCCTCCTTCTTTCATTATCCTGAACTGCTAGCAGTTTTCCCAGCACACTAAACATACTGCTACCTCAAGGCCTTTGCCCATGATGATTCAGCCTGTATTGCCCCATCCTTATTCTATACCTGCCTAAATCTTTCATCATGCTTCAGGATTCAACTTAGATATCACCTCTCCTGGAAATCCTTCCCTGGCACTGAAGCTCCTATGTGGCCCCAAAACATTCTGTGCACATTCCAGACATAGCACTTAGTAAACTATTTTCATTGCTTACTTGTCTATTTTTCCTAGCAGATTGTATACAGTTCAAAAGAGTGGAGAATGTAAACTTAAAATGCAAAGTAATGGCTAGCCCAAAAAAAAAATGCAGTAGAAAAATTACGTTCTAACAAGAATCTTTTTCTCTAAGCAATATATCAAATATCTGTATACTTTCTACATGATCAAATAGGCTGCAAATAAAATGCTTCATAAATGAGATAATGTCATCTTTTTTCTCATTTTCAAGATTGATGCTCAAATCAAAGGTATTCTATAGTCATGAAGCTTGCATAGTCTTAGGTAAGTATATTATTTAAAATCAGCACCAAAGAAATGAGCATTATACAATGTGTTTTAAAAATCATAGAACAGTAAAGAATTTGTATGTATTCAAATTATCTATTCTAACTATTCATTATCTATTCAAATTCATTTAAAGGTGAGATATTAAGCATCTGGAGAAGTTAAGGATCTTGCATAAAGACCAACTTCTGATATATTAAGAACTAAAATCCAAGTTTACTGGTTCCCAGTGTGGTGTAGTATCCATCATAAGTTCACTTCTAAGACAATTACATGCATAAAGATCATTATAGGGGACTCTGATGCACTGCAATAGGAAAAACTGTGAATTTAAAAGCATGGCCCACCAGCTCTTAAAAATAGCATAGCAAAATTCTTAGGAGGAAAGAGGCATTCTTCAAATTAAAACACTGTTGAAATATTATCACTTGTATTTTCTAGATATCATGATTTCACACATTTAATAATGCCTGATGAATATATCAAGAGCATAAAATAGTTTATTCAGACATAACTTCACACTTCAAGCTGAAAATAGCCTCAACTCTGCACATTTTTAAACAACTATTTTCTCTCCAGATGCAAGTAAATTCATTTAAACTATATCTCTTCAAATAAAATAATATTCAAAAAATAATAATATTATTAAGAAAAAATAATAAAAACAACGGTTTTGGTTTACTGAGATCGTACTTGAACTGAGGCTTTTCAATCATGTAAATTTTATTTTGACTGACTTACTGACGACTCTACCCCAATGATTTAGAAATAAAAGTTTTCCAATCCATTAACTAATGAAATTAAATTATGCTAACCTCACCCTTTCAGCCATCAGCTATAAGAATCATCTGAGGCAGAAAAAACAAATTAAATAATAAATAAATTAAAATAAAATACTTTATGAGACAGCACAAGGGGATGTCAAGGAAATTCTTCCTTGAAGTCACCCAATCTGGATTAGAGTCCCCACTCCCCCACTATGTCTTTGTGACCCTGAACAAGTTATTTACCTTTCTTAATGTCCAGTTTATTTTTCTGTTAAATGAAAATTGTAATATCTACCTCTGAACATTGTTGTAATGGTAAAGTGAGATGATTTATATAAAATGCTTAGAAAATAGTAAACAATAAATATTATTTTTATTATTAGTAAAGGTATTACTACTGCTGCTGATAATATGAATCTAAAGTAAAAAAAGTTTTTCCACCCATATTCCCTTGTACTTTTGTATACAGATATCAGCTTCTAAACAGAGTGTAAGTTCTTGAATAGTTTCTGAAAAAAAGTAAAAATGTAAGTAACTTGCAGCATAAATATGTGAGTTAAACCAGTATCTCATTTCTAATGCAGCAAAGAGGTTCCTTTTGTCCAATTAAATGAATCATGTCTCCCTTTACCTTAATTAACATGTAATAATCTCTACAGTAAAATATTCTAACATATAACAGTTTTCTCACACACATATACACCTTCAAGATATCTTAAGCTTAAAATCAATGTTATTTGGAGAGCTATATAACCTCAACTCAAGCTGCATTTTTTGGTGCCTTATGTATAGTCTCTTAGGCTCATGGGTACACATATTGAGATAGGAGAGAACATCATAAGAATAGTAGGAGAAAGCAGTACTGATTTGATGGATTTCAAAAGATATTTTTAATGTAACAACTTTCAACAATACTAAAGTACCAAAAAAAAAAAAAAAAACTAACAGGAAAGGTGAACTCAGTTTTCCAATGAAGTGCTGAGTGAGACTTTTAACAAGTTGTCAATTTTTTACTTTTGTTTCTTAATTTACAGGAGTTAGCTTTTTAATTAATTTATTAGGTGAATATAGCTAAAATTTTTCTTGGAAATTCCTTATATCACTCATATTATTACTTTTTAAATTGTCAGTCAATGTTGGTAAATATTTTTCTATGGCCTTTACTTAATCCTTCAGTTTCTGCATCATCCAATGTTTGGCCACCCAAACACATTTTGATTACCTGGAAAGAAGTCCTAAAATCATTCACATATTCCTGCCACAGATTTCAACAGTGTGTGTTGACTCTTTTTGAGCTTGATTTTATCCACTGTTGTTTATTTTAATCACTGTCTGCCATGATGAAGAGGACTAACCAACACTCCATTATAATAGGCATAGTTACATGTCCTTGAAATAACAAATTATTCCTGTTTGCAAGGTGTTAAGATGGAGGTAATTGATGTAGATGGTATGATATCAATAAAAATCAACTTTATCATACTTAAACCAAATGCCTTAAAAGTGTCCAGAGGAAACATATTAACAATATTTTGAAATAAAGTCATTTCTCTTCAAGGTGTTACTTGATATTCAAAAAAACTCTTATGGAATCAATTCAGAAATAATAATGCTGCACCTAAACCTTTCTATTATGTTTCCATAGCACAATTTCCAAATTGTGGCTCTTGAGTTCCAGGGGAAATCTTGTAGACCCATTGAACACTCCTGGATTCATTCAATTCTTAATTCTCAGTAGCTTTGCCCCAGAATAACAGAGTTTCAGGTACTTTAACTTAATGATTTCAAACTAAAAAACTGAGTATCCCTCCCACCCCAGAATAGTCCATTTTTCTCATTGTATTTTAATTATCTCAGAATATATCTATTTTCTTCTGTAATTTTTATCTCGTTATAACAGCAGGCTTGACACAGGCAGATGTGGCACATTTTTTTAGTGAAAAGCAGTTTCTAAAACTGTTAAACCAACTTTAGCTACTTAGTATTTCATCAATAAAAGTCTACCACTCTTCATTTAGATACTTGAATAGCTTGTAGAAACTGAAGACTTTGTCTCAAGGTATTCCTATCCTTTGGATACACCTATAATTCAGGACTCCCAGTCAACAAATTGGTGCCATTTCAGTCTTAACTAAAGTCTTATTATGAATTTGAAATGTTGTCTTGACAGTTTTTAGTTCCCTTGATCAATTATTTTTTTCAAACTTTCAAGATCCAAGATTGATTGTGCCCTGTCGAAGTTACTGTCTATTAATAAATACCACAAAGCTAGTTATTTTATTCCTCCAGCTTTGGAAGCAAGTTGTGTTCCTTGTGCTACCAGCAGATAAAGAAGTTGGCTACACTATAAAATAGGTTGGATCAAAATTATTTAAATACCAGATTCACACTTAGCATAGCCAGGTGATCATACTATGAGAAAAACGTAAGGACTCAGGCTGATCGAGGTAAGAACAGGTTCGTCTCTCATCTCATTCTCACCCCAAAGCATAAATTCATTGAGGAGAATGAAAGATGGACTTTCTTGAACTGTGCAAATAGAAACCTGATATAACTCTAGTCTACTACCCTAGAAAAGAGAAAAAAAATTGAAGGGAGAGACATTTGCTTCAACACAAAGTAGAAGGTGACTTGGTGTTTTACTAAGTAAAGACTGCTACACTATTATCTCACAATTCCATAATAGTGGGCTTCCTGTGCCATCGGTGGCCTTTTTCATTCTGGCAGTGATTATTCATTCTCCTAAATAAAAAGTCCCCAAATCATAAGTTAAAAAACTGTACAATGTGCAATCATACAGGCCTTAGGCATTTCTTAAATCTTTTAATCTGGACTCCTCAGATAGGCTAGAGTGGATGTGTGGGACATGATGGACAGGTTCATCAGCATTAACATATAAGTAATACAACCTTCTCTGCATACATTGAATAGTATTATGGCTATTGCCCACTAGCTCTGCCTTTCTAACACATTATTCACGTCCTTTGTTCTCACAGACCCAAAGCTGGAGCCACCAGGAGGAATGACCTTTGATGACCTAACCTAAACCAAACCACAAGCTTCTGGGAAGACAAGCTGTATTTTCCCTGTCTTTTTCCAGCTGCGATGTAACATACAATGAGAAGTATGATAGATTTTCCAGTAAAATAAATTGAAATATAATGCAAACTATAAATGCCACCGAGAATGATGCCATTATGTTGATCTTCAGAACGTTCCAGTTTCTTTTATGAGTAGGCAGCTTAATCTCATGACCTCAGCTTTTTTCTAGATCACTGATGTGTCTCTCTAAAAGACTCACAACATTGAGCATGCACTTTACAATTCACAAAAGAATAAGCTCCATTCCTTGAATGTTTTTTGGGCTTAGCAGGTACCAGTAAGTATTAGTCAGTCTTTCACTATAAACAGCCTAGAATATCTTCCAGCCACAAGTCGCATGATATTAGTTAGGTAGTATCTCCCTTTTGTGACCTGAATGAGTTTATTTTTTCTAAAGAAGACGCTTCAGAGAAATTTAGGAAGGCAAAGTCCTAAAACACCATAATTCTTCAGCTTAAGTCAATTTGCCACATTTGAGCTATAGAAACTGTACATAATATTGCTTCTATGTGCCTTCTGGTCCAAAGAAAATGAAATTGTTACTAACACAACATATTCTGCTTTGAAAGAAAGATCATATTTTCAGGATAATTACCTCTCTGAAACAAAACACCAAAGAAACCCTTTTATATGCAGTCAACTGTATCAGAGAATTTGAATTCACCTCATGATAGATGCAGTGTTGATGCATATTTCGTGGCAGATAAAGTTAAAGTCAAATTAACTAAAATCACACACTGTCATTTTCTCAAGATTCAGAGTTCCCAGCAGTGCCATTTTTTGACTTGGCTAAGGTCAAGGACCCACCTCTTAAGCTGACAGGGGACTGAGAACTAAAGCGCATGCCTCTTTTTAGCTTCTGAGATGGAATGTGGGCCCTCTCTCTCACAATATTCCAAAACAGGAAATTAATCTCAAATAGGAAAGTTCTTCAAAGACCGTGGAAGAAAAAAGCAACAAACTCTCCATTACAGATTTAGGCAGCATTTTAGATTTTTTAAAAATGCTTTCATTTTCAGAAATTATCTTACTGAAACTTAAACCAACTCTGAGAAATGGATATCACTGATAAAATGTGTGGAGACTGAGACACCAAAAATGTGAATGAGTGGCCTAAGGTCCAGAGTTAGCAGAGAACAGAAAAGGGATATAGCTTTCTATCCCAGAGTTCTCTGGAAAATTAATGGGCATATTGAAGAATGTATTCTCTGATCAAATTAATTGTGGAAATTTAGTATATCACTCTCTGAAGAGTCACAGTTTACTGTATATAATCCAGTGTTTCCCAAAGTTTTTTTAACTGAAAACTTCTTTCCCTTTGAACATCATACAGAATTATTGTTTGCAAAATTAATTTTCAAAAATCCTGCTCTGTTCTTAGTTTAAAAATTAAATTTAAAAATTGTTTATTAAGTACTACAAACTATCCCATTTTGGTCAAGTATTTTTATTTCTGGCCTGGTATAACTGGGTGCTTTTCATCATTACATTTTCAATCAATCTTACCTGACTGGTTGAAGTACTACTTTTATGGTTCCACTGGACATGTTTTCCAGAAGACTTTGAACATTTCTAACCATGTTTTCTTAAATCACTGACCCTAATACCTTCTGTTACTCAGCACAAGAGTTTTAATTTTATATTGTACATTCATGATTCTGTCTACATTTGTTCCAATCTGTAGAGGACAAAGATCTTTTGAGAAGATACTACTAAAATTTATGCTTACCTCCTAAGTGCTGCCTAGCATTGAAGAGATGCTTTGAAATTTCCATATACCAAAGACCATAGCTAATTTTGCTAGTCAATTTCCTTCATATGAGTACTCAATTTTTAGTACTTCACGTATTACCTTTATCCAATAACCTGAGCCTTCACTGTGATAAAAACAAATGAACAAAAGTCTACCTTATTTCTGAGAATAACATTTACAAGGATTCTGCATTTTTATTGTTCATGAGGTTTGAAATCTTTCAAGTTACAAAAGCATTGTATAAATTTCACTGCTCAGCCTTTAAAATTGTTATAAACACCCTAAGTTTTTCTATATTACTAGGTTATCCCACTGGTGGATCTTAAACAATCAAATGAGTATCACCACCTTAAATGGTCAAAATAGGTGTATTAATACTTATTTTAATTTGGAAATTAAAGAATTTAATTTGGAAATTCTTAGGAACCAGCATTCCTTTTTTATGGAGATGTTATTTAAAAATAAAACAAATGAAAAGCTGTTTTATTATGTCATGTAATTCAATCGCAGTGGGCCCTAATGAAGCAAGAATTTGAGCAACTCGACAGATTACCCAGTTTTTACTTGGAAATAAATAGCTAAAAATAACAAATAAATTTAGAAGATTGTCTTTTGCCTTTCGTTATCCTTTTGCAAACCTCTATCCTAGCAGAGGTCACTCCCACCCAAGCTTTATATCTGTGATTCTCAACCCTGCCTGCACATTAGAATCATTGGAGAGTTGTTTAAAATTACCAATGCCCTGACACTTAACCCTTAGGAAATCAGATTTAATTGTTCTGGGGTAGAACCTGAACGCAATCAAGAATGAGAATTAATGCTTCAGAAGTTTGGTGCCCATGTTCACATTAGAAAAAGGAAAGCATCTGAGCTCAACCAACTAAACTTTACCTGTTTATAGCATCAGCGAGGGTTAATGTCTATCATTGCATTATCGCAATTCAGGATTGCATTTTGAGTATTTTGTCCTTAACTATAGAATAAAACTTTTGTGTCCCATTTAAGAAAATCCAGTCATGGACAATCAAGTGGAAAGGTGTCCTTTCCAGAGATTATCACATCCTTATCCATGTCTTCACAATTTGAAATAATTATCCCCGTTTGGCCAAGAGAGCACCTAATGTTCCCTCTACCACACCCATCACCACGAGGCTCCTAATTTCATAATACACTTTTTGGAAAATTCTAGTTTGCAATTAATGATAGTAGTATTATTTACTCCTCCATTACAGCTGACTTTTGAATTCTTGTTTTGCTTCTGCCCGTGGAGACAACGTTTCTAACAATGAATTAAGCATCTCTTCCACATTCTTCAATAACAGAAGTATGGACCTTTGCGTGCATTGTATGCTGTACCATAGAATTATTAAAAGCCAATAATCACTGAGGAAGCCTTTTCAAATAAAACTCTGCTTCCACCTTGTGGATGACAGATCTAAACGCAGATACCTCTGCCGAAATAGATTTAAAATTGGATCTTAATATATTTATTTATATATAGCATATGTGGAATATGCTATATTGTGCTACAGCTGCATTTAGAGCAATATGAAAAGCTTGGAGGCAAATTAACAAAATACATAAATTTTGACTTTTATTGTTAGAGATTTTTGCAGTTATGACAATCTGGCAATTTTGTACACACAGATAAAACACCCATGCAAATTTTTCTTTTTGTTCCTGAGAATGTTTAAGAATTCTAGAGAAAATTAGACCCATCTTCTTTCTTAAAAGATAGTGGTAGCTGTTGATTAGGGATATCTTCTCAATATTAAGGTCCTCTTAGGCTTAGGGTTTAGAAAAAGTATGGGTAGAAATAACATTTCATTCTTTATGTATTTTTACTTTTCAAAGGACTTTTCTACCTATTATCTCATTTAATCTATCACAGTCACATGACGCAAATAACCCAGGATAAATTATATCTAATTTAAAGATAGAATGGGATCCGTGAGATGAAAGTGCTAACAATGAGATCACAGCTAGCTAACAGCAAAGACTGACCTAACAATAGGAAGCATTTCCTGAGCACTTACCTTAAGTTAGGTGTAGCACTTATTACTTGTAACTGTACTATGATATGTTACTTCCTAGCAAAGCACCCTAAAAGAGCATATACAATAGTAACAATCATTAACTTTGCTCTTAAATCTCACGTATCTCATGCAGTTGCAATCATGCAGTGGCTGGGATTGGGGGCATCTTGAAAGCTTTTTCATTCACGTGGCCGCCACCTGGACTGGAAGCCATCACACAGACGGAGTCTGAATAGTTGGAGCAACTCTCTGTGCGAAATATCAGGGCAGCCTCAGGGCAACTGGACTTTTTGCAAGGTGGTTAAGGATTCCCACAGTGAGTTTCCCAAGAAAAAGGAAAGAAGTTGTGCTCTTTTTCTAATCAACCCTCCCAAGGCAGGCAGAAGAAGCCTTTCTACCACATTCTATTCTTCAAGACAGCCCAGGCCAAAAGGGAGGGGAAATTGTCTGCAAGTTTTGAGAAGTGGAGTATCAAAGAATTTACAGGTATTTTTAACTACTCTCTATACATTAGCTTTATTAATTGACAAGAGGGAAGTACTATCATTATTCTCATTTTATAGATGGGGACATTGAGGCACAGTGTGGTTAAATAACCTTCCTTATGTCAATAGCTGATTAGTGTCAGAGTTAGGGTATGAATTAAGATAGCTGGAATTTTAACTTCCATGTTTTCTTGACATTGAAATTGGTAGCTGGATCTGGTTAAAAAATAGAAAATCACATATTTATATTCCCTTTATCCCAGCTCTAGGAGAAAATAAGATCAAGCCAGGCTATGTTTGGCAGAATACATAGATTTAAATAAATATTTATTGAGGACATAGTCAGCATTTACAAAGCACAGTACCTATTTCCAAAGGAACTTTTCTACTCTACCAGAAAAGACAGACATGAATACTGACAAACAAGGGAGCAAATGATACAGGCAGAGAGAAGGGAATTGCTGAGGATAAGCTGAGAGGAAAACTGGTCAGTGGCTTGGGCTTTTATTTTTTTATTATTTTGGGGGGGGGGGCTTGGACTTTTTAAGGTAAAATGACTGTCTGCAACCCATTCAGCTCCAGGAAAGATAGCTATACTGGTTTGAAACTGCTATGTCCCACAGAAAAGCCATATTCTTTTAATCCTAATCCAATCTTGTGGGCAGGGTGTGGGAAGACAGGCTGATTGTTTAGGGTGGAAACTTTTGATTAGGTTGTTCTCACGGAGATACAACACACCCAAATATGGGTGCAACATTTTCATCAGATTCTTTCCATGCTTTCATGAAAGCATGGAAAGAATCTTCCCCTGACCATTAAAGGTGGGTCTTAATTAGTTTATTAGAGTCTCTTAAAAGAGGAAACATTTTGGAGAAAGTTGAGAAGCAAAACATCTGGAAATACTTGGAGAACTGACATAGACCCAGATGTTCTGAGATGCAGAAGAAAATGCCAGAAAGACTACAGGATCTGTGA